>NC_086351.1:1215000-1372500 GCF_036324505.1 Eleginops maclovinus | reverse complement strand
ATATGCAACGAGGGAGGAGAGACTTACAAATACACACACACACACACACACACACACACACACACACACACACACACACACACACACACACACACACACTCTGGAATATTCTTATAATACCCATATCCTTCATAGTGTTCCCCTTCATCCTGAACAGAGGTCCTGCTGCAGTCCTGCTGAAGCTGTAAGGACAGTGTCTCGCTTGATGTGACGGTTTAGTAGACTTCTGCTTCGAGGTGGAGATGGCACATTTTTAATCTTGTGTTCTCATGTCATGTTGATACTTCCCAAATTGTTTCAACCGTGTTTAAAGACAGACAGAGAAATGGGAACAACAGAGTGCTGCAGGTCCCTTTCAAAGCCATCTCACGGCAGTAAAGACTATGCTCTGAATATAAACGCTGGGCAGGTATAGGCTACCTGAGCTCCCTTCATACGGATAGTCTTTACATTAACAAAACTGTAAACAGGGACATGAAACCTAGAAGCAGGGAGTTGACAGAGGGGCGGAAAAAGAGACCAAAGAGGGAAAATACATTCACAACAAATTACTGAAAATGGTGACGATTATTATTTTTGTGTTGAAATTGTTTTTGGGGATATCATGAAGACTTGTTCCAGTAATAGAACACTAAATGGTATTTATTCAATATTAAATAACTTAGAAATGAGTGGCCCTTTGAGAGGGTTTTAAAAGTCACACATCACTGGATTTATAGGCCCCAACAACATAGATTTAGTCCCCAAAATGCTCTCAATGCCACTTCCTGTCCGACTCTGGAGCTCTGCTGGTGCCGGTGTTGAAAGTGTGACTGAATATTACGGCCTGACATCCTGATAGTTTAAAGCCTACTGATGTTCTCAAGAAAAAGACAAACCAACAATGAATGGCAGCACATGTATTCACTGGTGACAACAGACATACACATCCCACTGCTCACAGAGAGATAGATAGAGAGATAGAGATATATATAGAGATAGATAGATATTTATTATATATGTATATTGGCCATCTGTATAGTAATACAGCACATCTGTATATTTGTTCATACTACATCTGTTTATACTATGCCAATTATTCCCACCTCTTTATACTGCCCTTATCTTTACATAATCACTCTTAACTGCATATACTGCACATACTCTGTATATCGCACTTGTTTCTCTTTGCACTTCTATCTATCTATAATGTTGTTGTTGTTGTTGTTGTTTTCATTGATGTAAATACACTCGTTTGATACCTTAGTACATGTCTTTAATACATTTTGGAGTTATAGCCCCCCCTGGAGAAAACTCCACCAGCCGCCACTGATTAGGAGTAAAGAGAGATAGCGTTTAACAATCAGCTGCACAACTAAACCCATCACAGCCTTATTGAAGCAGACCCCGGAGCATTCCTGTTGAGATGAAGTAAGGCAGCGCCCTCTGTTGGCCATGCATAAGCACAAATATCACATGTCACACATCTGTACATTTTCAACATTGGATCTCTGGTAAAGAAGAAGACGAGGAAGAGCGTCGTCCTGCAGCAGAAAAACAATTTGAACAAATCCCAAAGAACAAATAATTAGGAAATGAATAATTGCATTCAATATGCAAGGCCCTGGTGATATAGTCATCGAGCTACCTCCTCAACTCCTTATGCTTCAGGAAGCTCGACTGATGTTGAGCTACCACCATGTCGTCATTCTCTTGTCTGTACTCTGTGAAGTTGTTCTTCTGGGTCTCCAGCTCCTGGTTTGGTGTCTCCATCTCCAGGGTACAGTCGTCTGCGTTGTTCTTCTGGGTCTCTAGCTCCAGGGTACAGTCGTCTGCGTTGTTCTTCTGGGTCTCCAGCTCCAGGGTACAGTCGTCTGCATTGTTCTTCTGGGTCTCCAGCTCCAGGGTACAGTCGTCTGCGTGGTTCTTCTGGGTCTCCAGCACCTGGTTTGGTGTATCCAGCTCCAGAGGACAGTCGTCTGCGCCTGATTTGGAGTTGTCAGAGGTTGGTTGGGTCTCTCCAGCTCAGGGTTGGGTGTAGTACCTGTTGTACCTGTCTCCCAGACTCTGGCAGACAGGTGTTTGACCTTGCTTTCTAAATCCCAATTAGCTTGATTCTCAAAACTGAAGTCGTTGATGATATTTGTCAGGTTGCGATTGACGGCCAGTAGAGTTGAGATTTCTTTTAGCTGGTTCTGTTCTCTCTCATGATTCACTGTATCAACTGAAGAAAACCCAATATCTTCCTCAATCATAGTGACAATGCAATTCTGTTTTTTCAAAAGCGCTTCTCTTGGATGCTTTTGTTCTGTCGGTCAACACAAAAACAAATCCCTCGAAAAAACTACAACTAAAATTCAGATTTAATGTGGTTGTTTTGCTCTT
This sequence comes from Eleginops maclovinus, assembly GCF_036324505.1. Lineage (NCBI taxonomy): Eukaryota > Metazoa > Chordata > Actinopteri > Perciformes > Eleginopidae > Eleginops > Eleginops maclovinus. The sequence goes on along the minus strand of NC_086351.1, from coordinate 1,370,136 downwards.
TGAATTTCTGCAGGTGGTTTGATTTTCAGAAATGGAAAAGGTAACGACAGTGACAGACAGAGGACGGTGTCGGGCTCTGAGGATGTTGTGGGTGTTTACAGGCTCATAACAGATATTTAACGATGGGTTCACATGTTGAAATCTATATATATATACAGTAAAAACATTAAACTCTAATAAACACTTTATAGCCAAAGGACTCAAAGTATGTCCAGCTCTACAGAAACACTGTTACTTATAAAATGGTGTCATATTAATGGGTTTACCTTTTCAGCAGCAGTATGTGCCACAGCCAGATCTGAACTCTGTCCTCTGCAGTCTGACTGAGCTGCATCCCAGGTTTTCCATTTAGAAAAAGAAGGGTTATGATACTCATAGCAGCTGGACTCACTGAGTAACCAGTGTTCCTGACAAGGTTGACACGTTTTCTCTGAAACAACAGAGTCCAATCAATAATCAACATCACTGCATTGTAAAAATATAGTAATTGTGACCTCATTAATAGGATCAGAACATACCCTTATTTCCCAAGCAATAGGCATTGATGCTCCACTGAGCTCGACTGAGGTTGAGCTTATTCCAGTTTGTCTCCATGTCTTCTATTTGCCGTGTTAGGGTTATCTTCTGGGTCTCCAGCTCCTGGATTCGTGACTTCAAGTTTTGGATTTCTGCAGTCTGCTTGGTGTTGTTTTCAGAAAGCTCAGAGGTCACTACAGAGACAGACAGAGGAGGGGGTTGGGCTGTAAGGCTTTTGTCTCTGAGTGTTTTAATGTTCATAATAGACATTAAAGGAAAGGTTCATATGTTTGAGTCTATCTTAAAACAACAGTCAGACGCACATATGAACGTCTGAACAACTGCCTTGTTCTGTGCACGATGATATTTCAAAACTTTACCTGAAGATGATGATGATGATGATGTCGGCGGTTTGTTATTCAAGTCTTCAAATGTCGTAAAATAAAGATTCTAATGCATCTTTGCACAGGGCCAGTATAAACAGGGGGGGGGGATACACCTGACAAACACTGTATGTACATGTGAGCGTCTGACTGTCAACACCCTTGTTTTGTGTTTCAGTTTCCTGTTTTATTTTGAAATGTTTTCCCTCCGTTGTGTCTGGTGTACTTTTACTTCCTGTCTTTGGTTTTCCTTGTGTCTGATTGTCTCATTGTTGTCACCTGTTGCCCTCCTGTTTCTGCCCCCCCCTCCCCAGCTGTGGCTTGTGTTGTGATTAGTGTCTTTGTATTTAGTCCTGCTTTCTCTTGTGTTCTTAGTCAGTGCGTTGTCGTCCTTCACGTACCAAGTGAAGTATTTTTCATGTCCCGGATTTCCCATCTTTGTATTTGTAACGGCTTTTTATAATAAAAGCACGCTTTTTGCTGAAATTGGTATTCCACCTCCTTGTGCTGCACTTGGGTCCTAATTTTACCCCTCCCTGACCCTGACAGACCTGTCCTTTGAATAAGAGAACCATAGGAACATGTCAGCCACAGACATATAACTTCGCAACAGCAGCAACAAGCTAGCAAAGAGCTAACTGCATTTGGAGAGATGACAGGCAGAGCGACTGCTTTCCTTTATAATGTAGACATCTGACAGGAGCTCTGACTGTTCAAACCACTGCATTGTGCAAAATATAGAGCTAACACCTTCACTCACACTTCACCCTAAATACACACTTCAGGCTGCTATTTCAGAGTTGTGGCAGCAACGAGAGGGGAAATGTTGGTTGCAGAGCTTCGGGTCACATTTAATACAAACTGCTGAAGTGAAAGTCACACAGAAGATACTCACAGTAGATACGAAGGCCCATGATGGCTAACAGAACGAGCCAACACACGGCTATCAGAGGAAAAGACCTCTGTCCTGAAAATAAGAGTTCAGGGAAATGATCTATCCTACGTCCTTTCACAGTCCAATATGCTTTGAATGAATACAGACAACAATATCTTATTGATGCACATTTAACTTCATTATTTTAAAGTGAGTCTCATCTTTAACAACATTTAACTGTGTTCATTTCGCACCTGGACGGGTTCTCTGTCTATCCACAGCGCCTTTTGGTGCAGAGTCAGCTTCTGCTTCTTCAATTTCCTCTGAGAGACAAACACATCGATTATATTTAAAAGCAGTTTTATCCAGAATAGTTTGATCACACAGGAAGAGCCAATGTACAAAGCGTGGATTTCACAATAAAACTCAAACTTATAAAATACTTTGCCATACTGTAAAGCATCAGAAGCAGAAATCACCACTGTACTTATACACAGGAAACTGAGAACCTTGTAAAGTTTAAATTTAGTTGAAATATTCTGATAATTCTAACTCAAAGCAAAACATCATCTCAGGTAAAAAAAACCAAAAAGCTAAAGCAGAACTAAAAACCACTCAGAGAACGGTTTGGTTCTCACGCTGACTTCTTTTCTAACATCACAAACACATATCTTTCTGCTGAAACTAAAAACCTGACGACAAACAAACAAAGATCATACTTTTAAAGATCAGATTTGATATAAATGTTGGTATTTGAAACCCTTTGTTGCTAAGATGTGGTCAAGCATCAGAAACATTATCAATAGCACAACATGTAGACGTAACAAACACCGTACAGAGCGCTTTACTCTCACACATTCAAATTAGAATATATTCAAATACCCATTTCCTGCTGTGCTCTTCTGTTCATCCTGGAGAAAGGTTGGAGTCCTGCTGCAGTCCTGAGGCTGATGGGAGAGCGTCTGCTCTGATGGGACGCTCTTCTCTGAACTTCTGCTCTGAGGTTATGATACCATGTTTTAATGTTCCTCAGAGTCTGACGTGTTACAACTTCTCGAACAGCTTTGACCATATTTGGCTCGATTCAAACTGACTGACAACGTCGACGAGCAAGATGAAAGAGAACAATGACAAACACTTTGTCCCTTCAGACCGCCCTCCAGATCCAGCAGCCATTTTTGATGAACTTTACTTTACTGAGTATTTTCTATTTCTTACTACTTTATACTTCCACTCCACTTACTATATTTGTTAGATTGTTACAGGTGATGAAGAAACTCACCAGATACCTAACAGTATTCAGGTAGAAACTACTTCATTCTTCTGTAACAGCTGCAACATATTTCAGGAACGTGACTCATCTGCACGACTCGACACAAAAGTACAAAAAGAAAAGTTTATTTCATTTCGTCAAAGACTAACTGAATGTCCTGATCCTTGTTTTGTGTTTCCTGTTTTATTTTGAAATGTTTCCCCTCTTGTGTCATGTTTAGCTTCACTTCCTGTCTGCGTTTCCCTCCTGTGCCTGATTATGTCATTGTGTTCACCTGTTGCCCCTGTGTTTCTCCTCCCCTCTCCAGCTGTGTCTTGTTCCTTGTTCGGTTGTCGTCGTTTCCCACCTGGTCTAGTCCATGTTACCTGCCTGTTCCTGTCCGTCCTTCTGTCTGCTCCTGTTCCTGGTGTCCCCGTGTCCCCTGGTTAGTCTAGGTGAGGTTTTTCTTGGTTGAAAGTACAGCTTTGAATTGAATAAAGCTCGCCTTTTGTTTGGACCCCTACCTGCCTCCCTTTGTTTGACTGCACTTGGGTCCTATTTCCCCAACCCCGACAGTACAACAACCAAAAATGGACCCAGCAGTACTTTTTGAGGATGCTCTTGTGGAGTATTTGTGGCACTTGCTCCGTCGGGGGTCCTGCCGATGCCATCACCTGCCCCCACCAGGGATCCCGCCAACTCAAGCTCATGTCCCACTGGGGGTCCCGCCGACTCAAGCTCATGTCCCGTCGGGGGTCCCGCCGACTCAAGCTCCTGTCCTGCCGACTCTAGTTCATGTCCTGTTGGTGGTCCCACCTATGCCATTAATACAGAGGGTCCCGCCGAAACCACCTCCTACCTCTTTGGGGGTCCCGCCGAAGCCATCTCCTGCCTCTTCTGGTGTACCCCAGACGCCAGTCCCAACCGGGGTCCCGCCGACAACAGCTCATGTCCTGCCGACTTGTGCTCTGACAGCCCGTCCTACAGCCTGCCGTCCTCCAGCCGGTCCTCTGGAGCTGTCTCACCACCTTCCAGGCTGTCCTTCTGAGCTGCCTCGTTGTCCTCCCGAGTTCCCCCGCCATGCTCTACGGCCCTGTCTCTGCCCCTGTCTCCGGCCTCCGGAGCTACCTCGTCGTCCTCCGGAGTTCCCTCGCCGTTGCCTCTGCCCCTGTGTCCGACCCCCACCCCCACCCCGATGGATCCTGGCATTGTCCTCTTGGAACATGCCCGTGCCATCAGGGAAGAAGAAACCCATGGATGGAATAACCTGGTCATTCAGTATATTCAGGGAGTCAGCTGACCTCATTCTTTGAGCACGTTGCTGAACCTAGACCAGACCAACTGCAGCCCCCCAGATCATAGCATGGCCCCCCACAGGCTGGGGACTTTTTTGTGGCCTGGCAGTATATTTGTTAGTTCAATCGAAATAAACATGAACTTATTTCAGTTTAAGATCTAATAGGCAAAGCCGTGCAAACAACTGGTGTGGGATAAATCCTAGAACAGAAGAAATGTGTAAATGGCAGAGACTGTGAAAAAGAAAACCCTGGTTATAGTCTCATGGAGAGATCTCTGTTCACATCTGTATCAGGAACTCGTTAAGCTAGGAGCTCTAAAACAAACCTAAAGTAAAGACACATCGGACTTTCTGTCTACGACCTTTATTTTATGATCATATTGAGTGTATTAATAAGTGTGATAAAGTGAGTCTATAATTTCCATCATTAAGCCACTGTGGCCGCCTTCATTTGTGTACCATGCATCCAGTTATCTGATAGTGAGCAAACACCTAAAGCTCAAAGATACTTATCAACAACCCCCCCCCCCCCTTTCTGCACGAGCACCCTTTGTAATCTTGCCTTTTATGGAAGATCACATTTCCATGTAAGAAGAACATGCTATTCATGTCTAAGGTCCTTGCACAGTCACGTCATGTTATGCAAATGAACTTCTTGAGCAAAAGCGGAAGTGGTCATTCGAAGGCTGTGAGATGGACTGTGAGAAAGCAGAAGAAACAACCACTTCTCCTATTGCGATGTCCAGAGTTTTAATTAAAGCAACACTTGATCGTCAGCAAGTCAGAGAGGACTCAACAGAACGACTGTAGCGATGGCGGAGGGAGAGAAGGAGGTGAACTACGCTTCGGTTGTGTTTAAAGTCAGCAACAATCCTCCACCTGCAGGTAGGTTCAGCTTTTTAAATACAGGATTAACAACTTCCACCTCCTGCTGCTGATGCTGAATCAGAGCCTTATCCTTGTTTGTGTGATTGATGCAGTGTTGAGTCATTTAGTCCAAAGGAAGTTGCAGTGTTGAATGTCCTGTAATTGAAATGTGAATCCAGAAACAGGAGAAATCTGCAAATCATTTGAAAGATGAAAGATGTACTTTCATTAATCCCCGTGGGGAAATTCGATCCTCTGCATCTGACCCATCCTAGTGTTCGGAGCAGTGGGCTGCCATATGTACGGCGCCCGGGGAGCAGTGTAGGGAGCGGTGCCTTGCTCAGGGACACCACGGTAGCACTTGGTCTTTCGGGACTTGAACTGGTGACCTTCCAGTCCCCATGGACTTTGCCACCACCACCCTTTACCATGTTGTTAGAGAAACTGTTAAAAGGCTGCTTTTTAATCTGGGGGTTTTAGCTATCATGGCACATTTGCATTGATGTTCTTCAAAATCTCAAAGTTCATTATAAACGTTTCACTACAAATGAACCGAGAACACTCATCATCGCTGTCGTGCATCTAGGTTTATCGGCACCTCGTCTTATTTCAGTTTGAGTTGAATGAATATTTCTTGAACTCTTAAAAGATTCAAACTGAAGGTCTTTTGTTGAGTATTTTCATTTATATTAAGCGACTCACACTGTGACAGATCAGGAGCACCTTTATTTGAAACCAGTGAGGAAACTGCAAAGTGAGATAGTTATGTGTTTCCCCTTGCAGAGTCAGAGTTTCCCTTTTTCGTTGCATGGTACGCTACCTGCAAGACTATGTCCTCATTGTGAAGCTGACAGTTTTAATGCACTTTGAGGGAAAAACTGTGAACTTTTGAAGGAAATCAATCATCATAAGGCCATGTTTCTGCCATATCAAACAAAGAACACAGCCTTTAAAGTCCTTCCATTTATTCACCATGCTGCTATCCTTTCCCCTTACAGCAAACAGAGGGGAGGAAACTGTGTACGGAGAGGTGAAGGTGCAAAATGAAACGAGGATCAAGAGTAAGTTGTAGGAAAAAAGCATTCAGGTGTTTCTGCAACTGGGAGTACTACTGCTGCAACTACTACCTTACCATTGCAACTCCTATTACAATGGACTGAGTTTAAAGGTGCTATAGTTCATATCCTTTCTCTAGGTGCTTTGTCAGTAACCCTCATGATGTCACGATGTAACAAAGCTGTTAAAAGTTGGGAGTGTGCATCGTGACAAAAGCCAACGTTTTGCAGACCGGGCATCGTGGTCTTGTGAAAAAATGATGGTCGCATGCAGGAAGCGGCACTGACTGTCCTCCTGTTAGTTTTTGACATTGCTGATAATAAGAGTAAATATGAAGGTTACATTTGAAGCTTTAATCAATAAATAAAGTTATTGGGCTTCTTTTTATCAACTCAGATTTGTTAGAAATGTTTTACATTTTAAAAGACTGAATTTATTTGAACATATATATTTGATAAGTACAAAATAAGACCAGCAGAAGTTTAATCTGTGGGCCATATTCATTATACTTTTAGAATTTGTAGAGGGCCGATCCAAAATGGTCTGCGGGCCGTAGTTTGGACCCTGGTCTAAACAATGTGTTCACTACTCTTCAAGTGTGCCCTTAAACAACAGTCAGGTGCCTGCTCAAATGTTGGAGCATTTCTCGCCGCCCTCGTGTTCATTCAAGCCATTTCTCATACTGTGTAACTGATAGGAGACCTGATGTACTTCCTCCTTCTGTACTGTTTTCCACAGTTTGACTGACTAGTATAAGGTTAAAGCATCTGAGAGTTAGAGGAATTAAATTGGTATCCTTTCAAGTCTTTTGTGTTATACTTTCCTTTAAAGATGCATTACCAATACACTGTGTGAGCAGTTAGTGAAAGGGACAGAAAGTGGGATATTTGTCCTAAAGAGGCTGTAACTTTGAAAGGTAACAATCTACATTTGGTCAATTAATAGGACTTGTATTTCTCGTTTAGACTCAGCAGGACATTGGCGCTGTAATCACTTGGCTTGTTGTCTGGGGATTCTCTGTGTCCTTTTGCTGGGTGGCATCATCGCCGTCTGCGTCTACCGTAAGTATACAGAACAGGAAGTGCATTATCTCACACTGAAGGCATAAGACGGACCTTTAAGAATGCATTGTGTGGTTTTCCCAAATGAAGTAGAATTAGCAATCAAAAAGCACGTGTTGGAGACTTTTCATATACTGTAGCACCGTTAGTGGGAAATACAGACAAGAATGCATGGGAATAACTTAAAGACAAGTCATATTCTATATTGTCTGTCAGTCTACTATCAAAGTGTCATATGTCTTTCATGGTAGCGAGCCTCTGTGAGTTTATCCCACACACACTCCCCACACACGCTTACTAGTTCACCAAATAGGCGGCAGAAAGACTTCCCCATTTCACTCCTTTCTTAGTACATGTTGACCTCAAACCACAGTGACAGGCTGTTTCAGGCAATGTGAAACACTGATAGGTGTGAGAATTGGAGGAGTCAGAAAACACTTTGAGACGGACTGAGACATCTTTAGTTTTCTGGATTTGTTGAAACTGAGACTGACAGGAAAAAGATCCAAAAGTTGCATTATCACTGTGAATAAGAAGCTATTTTCATTTTGCAGTTCCTACATTAAACCATAAGAGCGATTCAGACCAGTTCAAAGATAACTCCACCCTACTGGCAAACAACGAAAAACTCAGCTTAGAAAATGCAAACTTGACGAAGGACATCAAGAATCTGACGCTCCAGCTGAGCAACCTGAAAGAAGCCAATACTGTCTCAGAAAGCAAGGTCCAGAACCTGACAGACAAGTAACCAGGAGCTGGAGACACAGAAGAAGAACTTGGAGCAGCAAATACAAGACATGGAGACAAACTGGAATAACCTCAACCTCAGTCGAGCTCAGTGGAGCATCAATGCCTACTGCAAACATCCTGTCAGTAAGTTCTGAACCCATTAATGAGGAACAATAACAACAACATTAATATCAGAATGCAGTGATGTTGATTATTGATTGGACTCTGTTGTTTCAGAGGATAAGTGTCAACCTTGTCAGAAGGGCTGGATACTCACTGAGTCCAGCTGCTATGCGTATAATAACCCTGATCCTTCTGATCGAATAACCTGGGATGCAGCTCAGTCAGACTGCAGAAGAAAGAGTTCAGATCTGGCTGTGGCACATACTGCTGCTGAAAAGGTAAACCCATTAATATGACACCATTTTATAAGTAACAGTGTTTCTGTAGAGCTGGACATACTTTGAGTCCTTTGGCTATAAAGTGTTTATTAGAGTTTAAATATCTGAGAACTGTTTCTCTGTTTTCCAGGAAGCTATCAAGGAAAACAGCTTGGGAATTAATGGATACTGGATTGGTCTGAGAGTTGTAAAAGGGAGATGGCAGTGGGTGGATGGAAGTGCTCTGACTGATAGGTAAGAGACACATCACTAAACACTTTGAATTATAACATCTATCAGCCTTTATCTGAACCTCGTGTTCTTCCCTCAGCTCCTGGATAGCAGCTCCTGCTGACGGTCAGTGTGCAGTGTCTGTAAGAAACACAGGATGGTCATCAGTGAGCTGTGATACAAAACAGCAATGGCTCTGCCAGAAGAAGGCTCTATCTGTTTGAACAGAGCAGTCATACTTGAGAAGGTTCCTGGAGACTCTTTAAAACAGGTGAATTACATGTGGGATTATACCAACAGGCCTATACATGTCAGATTATATTGAATCCTACTTCAAAATAAAACAAATCCCAAACATTTACAGATATTGTACCTTGTCAAACAAAACAGTAAGAAATAAAACAGTAATTTTATAAACGTTTCATAAATGAATACAAACAATACGACACAGAAGCTAACTAATATATAATGTGGATATTTTAGATCCAGAACCCTTTAGTCTCACTTCATTTCTATAGGGCTTGCAAAGTGATGTATTCCCTTATCATTGTGATGGTGTTGTTAACAGTCTGGAGGTTAAAATAGTTCTTATGATCTGTGTTATTAGAGATGCAATGCTTAACCTCTGCAGATTAGTGTAAGGACTATGGAGCATGTGACTGTATTGCTTCTAATGTCCAACAGAGGACGCTGCATCACGTGCTCTCAATACAACGCTCCAGAGTCTGCTTCAATAATCACTGTGATGTATTTACTGTGTTCCTGTACAGCTCACAGAGAACTGCTATCTATCTATATCCCTATCTATGAGCAAGTGCTTTACTCTGTTGTCTCCACTGAATAAATGTGCTGTCACACGTTGTTGTTGTTGTTGTTGTTGTTGTTGTTGTTGTCTTTTTCTTAATCAGAATTCTGAACGCTTTAATTTAAGTCAGGAGGAACGATCTTAATCATGATGGTGAAACATGTTGAATGAAGATGAGTCAAAATTAGATCAGGCCTCAATATGCATTCTCTCTCAACATCAGCAGCAGCAGAGATCCAGAGATGGGGAAGGAAGAGAGGGACAGGAAGTGGAAGGGGACAGAAGCTGATCGACAGCCCAACATTGGGGTTGTGGGATTGGTGTGTCAGGGTCTTTGAGGAACTATCACACTGTGTATTTTATCTTTATTAAATGTGGCTTCAGTCTTTTTCTGTGGTGTTGCATTGAAGTCAAAATATGTTTGGGCGGTGTTCTGTTTCTGACCACCAAACAAGGCCAGTGGTAACCAGTGGTAACCAGTGGTAACCAGTGGTAGACAACGTGCACTTGAACTGTAGCAGAAACACAAAGTACTTATTCTGAAACATCACACTCAGCCTGCTCATTTTGCCATGTTCAGTTATTTCACTAACGTCATGTTTAGGTGTTATCAGGTTTATCCTGAAGGTTTCAGGGTTAGTTCATAGTCCATGTTTAGGGTCAGGGTTGGGGTTAGGGTTATAACCAGGAGAGAAACATGATGCTCATTCAACTCTGAAAGGGAGAGTGCTAGAACGCTGAAACCTGGCGTCTGTGGTGGTATCCTTCCTCCTGTCATGTGTGGGGAGACTGGGGCCTGCAGCCCCCTTCCTGTGATGGGGCTGTCATTACCAGCCGCTGAGACAGGAAAGGTATGATGCTCACAGAGCTAGGGTTAGGGTTTTGGGGAGCGCCGTGGTGCACGGGCTCTCTGGTAAAAATGTTTGCGTTTAGAAACCTTTTTAAAAACTCCTGTAATAAAACCAATAGTTTGGTCTGTGTACAAAGAGAGCAGTAACTGGAGCACAGAGCGTGTACGGCGGGGTAAAAACTGGTCTCCTGACCCCCCGAGGGTTTTTGGTGTGTCCCACAGCCTCGGGTAAAAGACCTGGTAAGTAGGCTAAAAACATCTGGCTAAAAAGACTCCATGTTGCCTTTGTTTAAAATAAGCATGCGGGTAAGATTAGTATTAAATCATAAATAATAAACTAATTAATAATAAATAATAAAAGTGCTTTATAAAATAAGTGCTGTTAAAATCACTGCATATAAATAAGAATGTGTAAAAAATAATATATAGAGTATAAGATATATACAATATAAAATACACACGTTAGGATCACACAGGGAGGGACACTGTCTTAAAATAAAGTCAACCCGGTGTCCCTAAAAGTGTTTAAAACCCAGGTAAAGGTCTAGGGAGGGGTGCAGGTGAGGCATGGGACACACATCGATGGTGTTTAAAATACTGTATTAAAAGAATGGTTTTAAGATGACTCTCTGTGGGAGGCTCCAACATCCATTAAACAGGAATAAAAAACAGTGGAAAGTAATAAATAAATATCAGTCAGGTATTTATGTAAGTAAACATATTTAACATGTTATAAAAAGTGCTGTTAGTGTTAGTAATACAACAATAAATAATGTATAGATAAAAACCAAATATAAATAATTCAATATTTCATTTAAGAAAGCTAAAACCAGTTAAAAGCAGTCCCCTTCACTGATGTATAATAAATAAGGGAATGTAAAATAGGGTGGATCTGCTGGTTTACCACCACCACAGAGAGGGGGTCATCGGGAGGCCAGGAGGAACCTGTTCAGATAAAAGTCTTAAAAAGATTAGAAATCATTTAAAACTAAAGGTTGTTTAACAGAGATTTAAAATAACCGTCTGATAAAAGGAGGTGGATCCATCATTGGAGCTTTTCATTGAGGCCTGTGGGGTCTATAGTTTTGAGGCGATTGTCAGGGTTGGGGAAACAGGACCCAAGTGCAGTAAATCAAGGGGAAGCAGGTAAGGGTCAAAAACAAAAAGCGAGCTTTATTCAAAAGCTGTTGATGAAAACACGAAGCAAGGGGAACACAGGACATGAAAACACTTAGCTCCAGACATGAAGGGCGACAGGAACAGGCAGGTATCATGGACAAGATCAGGGAAGAAATGACGACGACCGAACAACAGACAAAAGGGGAACAGGGACTAAATACACAAGGGTAATCACAAGACGAGAGACAGCTGGAAGGGGGAGGAGAAACACAGGGGCAACAGGTGAACACAATAACGCAATCAGGCACAGGAGGGAAACGCAGACAGGAAGTGAAGCTTAACATGACAGAAGAGGGGAAAACATTTCAAAATGAAACACAACACAAAGACATGACAGATACGAAACACGGATCATGACAGCGATGAATCCACCTCCTCTCCGCCGCTCGTCTCTGCGCCGTGGTCCAGCTCCCGCTGCTCTCCAGGCCCAGCGACTGGAGGTTCTTTGGGCCTGGAGTTTAAAATGAAGGTAGAGAACGCTCGTACCTTCACCGCCGTTGATCCTGTATAAGTGCTGCTTTATCCTGAGGCTGATCTCATGCTGCGTCTCCCCCACATAGAGCCTATGGCCGGCCCTGCACCTGATGGCATACACTGCGGTCTTGGTTGTGGGTTGCAGGGCCCGCCCGAGGTTAGCTCCGAGCTGGGAAAATGGGTGAGAAAGGTGGGGGAGGCGGATGAAACCAACCTCAGACATTCGAGGCGCCTCCCTGGCCCGGACACTGTTGTCCTTAAGTTTTGTGTGGACCAGCAGGTCTTTGAGATTCTTATTTCTGCGGTGGGAGGAGATCAGCAGAAACACGTTTCAGCATCGTGATTAAGATCGTTCCTCCTGACTTAAACTAAAGCATTCTGAATTCTTATTAAGAAAACAACAACAACAACAACAACAACAACAACAACAACGTGTGGCAGCACATTTATTCAGTGGAGACAACAGAGTAAAGCACTTGCTCACGGATAGGGATATAGATAGATAGCAGTTCTCTGTGAGCTGCACAGGAACACAGTAAATACATCACAGTGATTATTGAAGCAGACTCTGGAGCGTTGTATTGAGAGCACGTGATGCAGCGTCCTCTGTTGGACATTTAACAGCAACAATTGAACGTTGAACCACAAACTCCTTTTAGTAATCTGCAGATCTTAAGATTGACCTCTTTAAAAATGAATATAAAAGCCACGACCAAAAACCATTTTAACCCAATGCAGTATAACAATGTTCAAAGCCACAGTTAACACTGAAACCCTCTAAATGTGCAAACCAGCATTCATTCTAAAAGCCATGAAAAAAAAGATGCTAAAGATGAATTATTTCAGATAAACTCACATTATATAAAAGTGAACTGCTGTGTTTTGTATTTTTTTTTAGTTTACTTGAATCAATTTCTAACTACTATTGGTTCCTGTTTGGTTTTGTGGTGTGTTGAATCTGTTCATATACAGTTAGTTACTCTCTGAGGTCATAGAGAGTGCAGAGAGTGATGTGGTACAACAGGAGGTTGTAGAACAAACCTCTCGACTATGTCAGAAGACCTCCAGGGATGAGTAAGAAAAAGACCATATCTCACCTTATTTGGGTCCACATTCTCATAGAACATCGCATTTTGACACACACACACATTTCTCCTATAAAGTGTATGCACAAAGACAGTTCGGGGGACTTCCACAAAATCACAGTGATTATTGAAGCAGACTCTGGAGCGTTGTATTGAGAACACGTGATGCAGCGTCCTCTGTTGGACATTAGAAGCAATACAGTCACATGCTCCATAGTCCTTACACTAATCTGCAGAGGTTAAGCATTGCATCTCTAATAACACAGATCATAAGAACTATTTTAACCTCCAGACTGTTAACAACACCATCACAATGATAAGGGAATACATCACTTTGCAAGCCCTATAGAAATGAAGTGAGACTAAAGGGTTCTGGATCTAAAATATCCACATTATATATTAGTTAGCTTCTGTGTCGTATTGTTTGTATTCATTTATGAAACGTTTATAAAATTACTGTTTTATTTCTTACTGTTTTGTTTGACAAGGTACAATATCTGTAAATGTTTGGGATTTGTTTTATTTTGAAGTAGGATTCAATATAATCTGACATGTATAGGCCTGTTGGTATAATCCCACATGTAATTCATCTGTTTTAAAGAGTCTCCAGGAACCTTCTCAAGTATGACTGCTCTGTTCAAACAGATAGAGCCTTCTTCTGGCAGAGCCATTGCTGTTTTGTATCACAGCTCACTGATGACCATCCTGTGTTTCCTACAGACACTGCACACTGACCGTCAGCAGGAGCTGCTATCCAGGAGCTGAGGGAAGAACATGAGGTTCAGATAAAGGCTGATAGATGTTATAATTCAAAGTGTTTAGTGATGTGTCTCTTACCTATCAGTCAGAGCACTTCCATCCACCCACTGCCATCTCCCTTTTACAACTCTCAGACCAATCCAGTATCCTTTAGTTCCTATGCTGTTTTTCTTGATAGCTTCCTGGAAAACAGAGAAACAGTTCTCAGATATTTAAACTCTAATAAACACTTTATAGCCAAAGGACTCAAAGTATGTCCAGCTCTACAGAAACACTGTTACTTATAAAATGGTGTCATATTAATGGGTTTACCTTTTCAGCAGCAGTATGTGCCACAGCCAGATCTGAACTCTTTCTCTGCAGTCTGACTGAGCTGCATCCCAGGTTTTCCATTTAGAAAGATCAGGGTTATTATACGCATAGCAGCTGGACTCAGTGAGTATCCAGCCTGTCTGACAAGGTTGACACTTATCCTCTGAAACAACAGAGTCCAATCAATAATCAACATCACTGCATTCTGATATTAATGTTGTTGTTATTGTTCCTCATTAATGGGTTCAGAACTTACTGTCAGGTTGTTTGCAGTAGGCATTGATGCTCCACTGAGCTCGACTGAGGTTGAGGTTATTCCAGTTTGTCTCCATGTCTTGTATTTGCTGTTCCAAGTTCTTCTTCAGTGTCTCCAGCTCCTGGTTACTTGTTGTCAGGTTCTGGACCTTACTTTCTGAGACATTATAGGCTTCTGTCAGGTTGCCCAGCTGGAGCGTCAGATTGTTGATGTCCTTCGTCAAGTTTGCATTTTCTAATTTGAGGATCTTGATGTCGTTTGTCAGTAGGGTGGAGTTATCTTTGAACTGGTCTGAATCGCTCTTATGGTTTAATGTAGGAACTGCAAAATGAAAATAGCTTCTTATTCACAGTGATAATGCAACTTTTGGATCTTTTTCCTGTCAGTCTCACAGTTTCAACAAATCCAGAAAACTAAAGATGTCTCAGTCCGTCTCAAAGTGTTTTCTGACTCCTCCAATTCTCACACCTATCAGTGTTTCACATTGCCTGAAACAGCCTGTCACTGTGGTTTGAGGTCAAAAGGAGGAAATGGGGAAGTCTTTCTGCCGCCTATTTGGTGAACTAGTAAGCGTGTGGGGAGTGTGTGGGGGATAAACTCACAGAGGCTCGCTACCATGAAAGACATTTGACAATTTGATAGTAGACTGACAGACAATATAGAATATGACTTGTCTTTAAGTTATTCCCATGCATTCTTGTCTGTATTTCCCACTAACGGTGCTACAGTATATGAAAAGTCTCCAACACGTGCTTTTTGATTGCTAATTCTGCTTCATTTGGGAAAACCACACAATGCATTGATGGAAAACTCCCATCGGATTTCTCAATGGACCTTTTGGGATGCTACCTCCATGTCAGCCTGCACAAACACGTCATCACTGTGATCATAGTAATACTTTCTACCCTGTTCTACTGTGGCATGTACATGACTGATATCAAATACTACACACAGATAAGACCACTGCTCATATTCTTAAAGGTCCGTCTTATGCCTTCAGTGTGAGATAATGCACTTCCTGTTCTGTATACTTACGGTAGACGCAGACGGCGATGATGCCACCCAGCAAAAGGACACAGAGAATCCCCAGACAACAAGCCAAGTGATTACAGCGCCAATGTCCTGCTGAGTCTAAACGAGAAATACAAGTCCTATTAATTGACCAAATGTAGAGTGTTACCTTTCAAAGTTACAGCCTCTTTAGGACAAATATCCCACTTCTGTCCTTTCACTAACTGCTCACACAGTGTATTGGTAATGCATCTTTAAAGGAAAGTATAACACAAAAGACTTGAAAGGATACCAATTTAATTCCTCTAACTCTCAGATGCTTTAACCTTATACTAGTCAGTCAAACTGTGGAAAACAGTACAGAAGGAGGAAGTACATCAGGTCTCCTATCAGTTACACAGTATGAGAAATGGCTTGAATCAACACGAGGGCGGCGAGAAATGCTCCAACATTTGAGCAGGCACCTGACTGTTGTTTAAGGGCACACTTGAAGAGTAGTGAACACATTGTTTAGACCAGGGTCCAAACTACGGCCCGCAGACCATTTTGATCGGCCCTCTACAAATTCTAAAAGTATAATGAATATGGCCCACAGATTAAACTTCTGCTGGTCTTATTTTGTACGTATCAAATATATATGTTCAAATAAATTCAGTCTTTTAAAATGTAAAACATTTCTAACAAATCTGAGTTGATAAAAAGAAGCCCAATAACTTTATTTATTGATTAAAGCTTCAAATGTAACCTTCATATTTACTCTTATTATCAGCAATGTCAAAAACTAACAGGAGGACAGTCAGTGCCGCTTCCTGCATGCGACCATCATTTTTTCACAAGACCACGATGCCCGGTCTGCAAAACGTTGGCTTTTGTCACGATGCACACTCCCAACCTTTAACAGCTTTGTTACATCGTGACATCATGAGGGTTACTGACAAAGCACCTAGAGAAAGGATATGAACTATAGCACCTTTAAACTCAGTCCATTGTAATAGGAGTTGCAATGGTAAGGTAGTAGTTGCAGCAGTAGTACTCCCAGTTGCAGAAACACCTGAATACTTTTTTCCTACAACTTACTCTTGATCCTCGTTTCATTTTGCACCTTCACCTCTCCGTACACAGTTTCCTCCCCTCTGTTTGCTGTAAGGGGAAAGGATAGCAGCATGGTGAATAAATGGAAGGACTTTAAAGGCTGTGTTCTTTGTTTGATATGGCAGAAACATGGCCTTATGATGATTGATTTCCTTCAAAAGTTCACAGTTTTTCCCTCAAAGTGCATTAAAACTGTCAGCTTCACAATGAGGACATAGTCTTGCAGGTAGCGTACCATGCAACGAAAAAGGGAAACTCTGACTCTGCAAGGGGAAACATAGATAACTATCTCACTTTGCAGTTTCCTCACTGGTTTCAAATAAAGGTGCTCCTGATCTGTCACAGTGTGAGTCGCTTAATATAAATGAAAATACTCAACAAAAGACCTTCAGTTTGAATCTTTTAAGAGTTCAAGAAATATTCATTCAACTCAAACTGAAATAAGACGAGGTGCCGATAAACCTAGATGCACGACAGCGATGATGAGTGTTCTCGGTTCATTTGTAGTGAAACGTTTATAATGAACTTTGAGATTTTGAAGAACATCAATGCAAATGTGCCATGATAGCTAAAACCCCCAGATTAAAAAGCAGCCTTTTAACAGTTTCTCTAACAACATGGTAAAGGGTGGTGGTGGCAAAGTCCATGGGGACTGGAAGGTCAACAGTTCAAGTCCCGAAAGACCAAGTGCTACCGTGGTGTCCCTGAGCAAGGCACCGCTCCCTACACTGCTCCCCGGGCGCCGTACATATGGCAGCCCACTGCTCCTAACACTAGGATGGGTCAGATGCAGAGGATCGAATTTCCCCACGGGGATTAATGAAAGTACATCTTTCATCTTTCAAATGATTTGCAGATTTCTCCTGTTTCTGGATTCACATTTCAATTACAGGACATTCAACACTGCAACTTCCTTTGGACTAAATGACTCAACACTGCATCAATCACACAAACAAGGATAAGGCTCTGATTCAGCATCAGCAGCAGGAGGTGGAAGTTGTTAATCCTGTATTTAAAAAGCTGAACCTACCCGCAGGTGGAGGATTGTTGCTGACTTTAAACACAACCGAAGCGTAGTTCACCTCCTTCTCTCCCTCCGCCATCGCTACAGTCGTTCTGTTGAGTCCTCTCTGACTTGTTGACGATCAAGTGTTGCTTTAATTAAAACTCTGGACATCGCAATAGGAGAAGTGGTTGTTTCCTCTGTTCTCTCACAGTCCATCTCACAGCCTTCAAATTACCACTTCTGCTTTTGCTTGAGAACTTAATTTGCATAACATGACGTGACTGTGCAAGGACCTTAGACATGAATAGCATGTTCTTGTTTTATGGAAATGTGATCTTCCATAAAAGGCAAGATTACAAAGGGTGCTCGTGCAGAAAGGGGGGGGGAGTTGTTGATAAGTACCTTTGAGCTTTAGGTGTTTGCTCACTATCAGATAACTGGATGCATGGTACACAAATGAAGGCGGCCACAGTGGCTTAAAGATGGAAATTATAGACTCACTTTATCACACTTATTAATACACTCAATATGATCATAAAATAAAGGTCGTAGACAGAAAGTCCGATGTGTCTTTACTTTAGGTTTGTTTTAGAGCTCATACCTTAACGAGTTCCTGATACAGATGTGAACAGAGATCTCTCCATGAGACTATAACCAGGGTTTTCTTTTTCACAGTCTCTGCAATTTACTCTAGACTTGATTTTCTAATTTGAGGATCTTGATGTCGTTTGTCAGTAGGGTGGAGTTATCTTTGAACTGGTCTGAATCGCTCTTATGGTTTAATATAGGAACTGCAAAATGAAAATAGCTTCTTATTCACAGTGATAATGCAACTTTTGGATCTTTTTCCTGTCAGTCTCACAGTTTCAACAAATCCAGAAAACTAAAGATGTCTCAATCCGTCTCAAAGTGTTTTCTGACTCCTCCAATTCTCACACCTATCAGTGTTTCACATTGCCTGAAACAGCCTGTCACTGTGGTTTGAGGTCAAAAGGAGTGAAATGGGGAAGTCTTTCTGCCGCCTATTTGGTGAACTAGTAAGCGTGTGTGGGGAGTGTGTGTGGGATAAACTCACAGAGGCTCGCTACCATGAAAGACATTTGACAATTTGATAGTAGACTGACAGACAATATAGAATATGACTTGTCTTTAAGTTATTCCCATGCATTCTTGTCTGTTTTTCCCACTAACGGTGCTACAGTATATGAAAAGTCTCCAACACGTGCTTTTTGATTGCTAATTCTGCTTCATTTGGGAAAACCACACAATGCATTGATGGAAAACTCCCATTGGATTTCTCAATGGACCTTTTGGGATGCTACCTCCATGTCAGCCTGCACAAACACGTCATCACTGTGATCATAGTAATACTTTCTACCCTGTTCTACTGTGGCATGTACATGACTGATATCAAATACTACACACAGATAAAACCACTGCTCATATTCTTAAAGGTCCGTCTTATGCCTTCAGTGTGAGATAATGCACTTCCTGTTCTGTATACTTACGGTAGACGCAGACGGCGATGATGCCACCCAGCAAAAGGACACAGAGAATCCCCAGACAACAAGCCAAGTGATTACAGCGCCAATGTCCTGCTGAGTCTAAACGAGAAATACAAGTCCTATTAATTGACCAAATGTAGAGTGTTACCTTTCAAAGTTACAGCCTCTTTAGGACAAATATCCCACTTTCTGTCCCTTTCACTAACTAAATAAATGGAAGGACTTTAAAGGCTGTTTTCTTTGTTTGATATGGCAGAAACATGGCCTTATGATGATTGATTTCCTCATCCTCTGTGGTACACCATCCAGACTAGGGAACTGCAGCAGCATCCTCTGTGGTACACCATCCAGACTAGAGTACTGCATCAGCATCCTCTGTGGTACACCATCCAGACTAGGGAACTGCAGCAGCATCCTCTGTGCTACACCATCCAGACTAGGGAACTGCAGCAGCATCCTCTGTGGTACACCATCCAGACTAGAGTACTGCATCAGAATCCTCTGTGGTACACCATCCAGACTAGAGTACTGCAGCAGAATCCTCTGTGGTACACCACCCAGACTAGAGAACTGCAGCAGCATCCTCTGTGGTATACCATCCAGACTCCTCAACAAACTCCAGTACATCCAGAACTCAGCTGCCCGTCTCCTTACCCACACCCGCTCCCGTGACCACATCACCCCTGTCCTGCAGAACCTCCCCTGGCTCTCCCCGTCCCACAACGCATCCACTTCAAGATCCTTCTCCTCACCCACAAAGCCTTCCATCACCAGGCCCCCTCCTACCTCACAGACCTGCTCCAGCACCACACTCCCTTGCCACAGCCTCCGCTCGTCAGATGCAAATCTCCTCTCACTTCCTCCCAGGACCAAACTCTGGACCTGGGGGGACGGAGCCTTTCCTGTCACTGCCCCCTCTGGAACTCCCTCCCCAAAAACATCTGTGACTGCCCCGACCTCATCCTGTTTAAATCCCAGATCAAAACTCACCTTTTCAAAACTGCTTTTAATCTGAAAATGAATGTTGTGTTTTGAAAGTGTGTTGTTCTAATTATGTTTTTATGAATTGTATCTCTGTAAAGTGTCTTTGAGTTTTTAGAAAAGCGAAATACAAATATATTAATTATTATTATTATTATTATTATTATTATTATGAGGACATAGCCTTGCAGGTAGCGTACTGTTGGAAATAATCAATATATTGGAGCGGAACATTAAAAGATAATTCACTGTTTCTGGACGGATCATATTTGTCCACTTCCGGTAGTATTACCGGATGTTGTTTTTAGCCTCAGATAGCATAAAGCTAATATTGTATTGTATATATGAGTAGAGGGAGAAGGACGCGTGGAGTTTCATACTAAACACACCGCCTCTACCTCTCACTCATTGATGCTGCAATGATACGATTGCCTGTTTAATACCTGATAAACCTCAGAAGGATTGCATAATAGAATATTGTCTGTGAGAGATTCAGGACATCGCTAACAAGATGGCGCCGGTGACGTCATAAGAAGACCCGCCCCCGACGACGTCAGGCTATAGAAGAGTCCGGAGAACCCCATGTGACAAGCGGCCAACAGGATCCAGCCCCCCGCTACCAACCAATGAGAGCACGAGAGTGGAGCAGGGCTTATTTTGAAGTTGTTTATTGTATGGTCGGAAAGGGGTGGTTCTATAAAACGTGTTTGTATTGTGAAATCGAGCTCTCTTTTGTTCCGGACCGCCAGACAGGAACTACTGATGAGCTCCACTCAGTCAGCGGCCTGTGGACGCGTGTCCCGGGCTATTGAGCTACAGCTGTGAAACTTTTGTAAAACCTACTGCTGCATCCTTTTATTAAACACTCCTTTTAAAACTTACAAGAGGAGGTTTGCTTTCTTTCTTTTGAATCGACACCTGGGCTTCGAATAAACGAACATTTCTTACTCTACCATGCAACGAAAAAGGGAAACTCTGACTCTGCAAGGGGAAACACAGATAACTATCTCACTTTGCAGTTTCCTCACTGGTTTCAAATAAAGGTGCTCCTGATCTGTCACAGTGTGAGTCGCTGAATATAAATGAAAATACTCAACAAAAGACCTTCAGTTTGAATCTTTTAAGAGTTCAAGAAATATTCATTCAACTCAAACTGAAATAAGACGAGGTGCCGATAAACCTAGATGCACGACAGCGATGATGAGTGTTCTCGGTTCATTTGTAGTGAAACGTTTATAATGAACTTTGAGATTTTGAAGAACATCAATGCAAATGTGCCATGATAGCTAAAACCCCCAGATTAAAAAGCAGCCTTTTAACAGTTTCTCTAACAACATGGTAAAGGGCGGTGGTGGCAAAGTCCATGGGGACTGGAAGGTCAACAGTTCAAGTCCCGAAAGACCAAGTGCTACCGTGGTGTCCCTGAGCAAGGCACCGCTCCCTACACTGCTCCCCGGGCGCCGTACATATGGCAGCCCACTGCTCCTAACACTAGGATGGGTCAGATGCAGAGGATCGAATTTCCCCACGGGGATTAATGAAAGTACATCTTTCATCTTTCAAATGATTTGCAGATTTCTCCTGTTTCTGGATTCACATTTTAATTACAGGACATTCAACACTGCAACTTCCTTTGGACTAAATGACTCAACACTGCATCAATCACACAAACAAGGATAAGGCTCTGATTCAGCATCAGCAGCAGGAGGTGGAAGTTGTTAATCCTGTATTTAAAAAGCTGAACCTACCCGCAGGTGGAGGATTGTTGCTGACTTTAAACACAACCGAAGCGTAGTTCACCTCCTCTCTCCCTCCGCCATCGCTACAGTCGTTCTGTTAAGTCCTCTCTGACTTGCTGACGATCAAGTGTTGCTTTAATTAAAACTCTGGACATCGCAATAGGAGAAGTGGTTGTTTCTTCTGCTTTCTCACAGTCCATCTCACAGCCTTCAAATTACCACTTCTGCTTTTGCTCAAGAAGTTCATTTGCATAGCATGACGGGAATGTGCAAGGACCTTAGACATGAATAGCATGTTCTTGTTTTATGGAAATGTGATCTTCTATAAAAGGCAAGATTACAAAGGGTGCTCGTGCAGAAAGGGGGGGGGGGGGGGGAGTTGATAAGTATCTTTGAGCTTTAGGTGTTTGCTCACTATCAGATAACTGGATGCATGGTACACAAATGAAGGCGGCCACAGTGGCTTAATGATGGAAATTATAGACTCACTTTATCACACTTATTAATACACTCAATATGATCATAAAATAAAGGTCGTAGACAAAAAGTCTGATGTGTCTTTACTTTAGGTTTGTTTTAGAGCTCCTAGCTTAACGAGTTCCTGATACAGATGTGAACAGAGATCTCTCCATGAGACTATAACCAGGGTTTTCTTTTTCACAGTCTCTGCAATCTACACATTTCTTCTGTTCTAGGAAGAACAGACAACAACACCAGTTGTTTGCACAGCTTTGCTTATTAGATCTTAAACTGAAATAAGTTCATGTTTATTTCGATCAAACTAACAAATATGCACTGTGTTTGTATGTGTTGGATTTCTTTCTTGTCCCTTTAAAGATTCAAAGGCTTTTATTTGTCCTATGCACGATAGCTATAGCCTAGTTTTGGCAATGAAAGTCTGAAGTCTCAGGCTCCTCCAACAATGCAACATCTACATAAATACTGAAGACATAAAAAGACTGCAAGAAGAAATAGAAATAAAAGAGTGACACAACGGTGCAAGGGAAATGCAGAGAGAGGTTTACTCTATACATGAGAATGAACAGAAGGTAGAAGTGTTTTTCATGTCCTGTGTTCCCCTTGCTTAGTGTTTTTGAATAAATCTCGCCTTTTGCTTGGACCCCTACCTGCCTCACGTTGTTACTGCACTTGGGTCCTGTTTCCCCAACCCTGACAACTTCACTGCATTAATTCCCCTTGTAGTGACTTTTAACAGAAATTCATGATGTATATTTTTTCTCTTTATTGACTCAGTGTTTAAAATGTGCTCCAGATTGATGAATTACTACAAAAAGCATAAAATATGAATCTATAATAAAACACAGTAATAAAAGACACCATGCACAATGTGTGAGGATCCACAGTACTGCTCCCTGTTTCCGTCTGTTTCTGTCTCCCTGGCTGGGCGTAGCTGACCTGCTTTTGGATTCCCGCCTCTACACCTCCTCAGCTGCAGCTCATCCCACTGATTGCCACTACTCACCTACACCTGTATAAGATCCTGGTTCTCATCTCCAGCCTCATCGCCAGTTTGTCGTTAAACCTGCAGTGGTAAAAACGTCCAGGCCCACATGCTTCAACAGAGCCTTTTGTTAGTGCCTTTTGAAGTGTTTTTTCGCCATACTAGCCTTGTGCTCTCCCTGTCTAGATCCACCTGAATTTCCCCGCCTGCTCCTCCCTTTTCCTAACACGGCCACTACCCCCGGACCCAATCCTATTTCTGGCAAATAAACCATTTCCATGATAGTGATTGCAAATAGGAAAAACAGACCTCCGTTTCACGTGTGACCGCACTGCCTCTTTTATCAGAGGAAGTTTTCAGATCTGTTCAAATATTGAAAGAAGTAGATGCAATTTCCTGCATTGTGGTGCATTTAACCAATGATTTAGATTGAAAATGATCTCCATCTTTCATTGTTTTTCCTTGTAGCTGGCCTGGTCTGCAATTGCTGACTACTATTATGTTCTGGTGTAATACACACAGAGGACTGACACTGACAACTGTTTTGGCACTTTATTCTTATTTAATGAGAGCAAAAGATGAGGATTAAAAAAAACAGAGTGAATTAGAAAAGAATGAGGTCATTTTGAGGCAACATATGGCCCTACATTAATGTCATGCAACCAAATATCTCATACAAGTTATGAGGACACATAAAATGTGGACCAGGAAAATGCGGAGTGGATTTCTATTTGATAAAGTGGACCGGATTTGATTGTGAAGCAATGGAATGGACGCTGGACCAAAACTCAGTCATGCACTAATATTTTTGATGGCAAATGTGGGGGGTTCCAAACGACTTTGTTTTTAAGGTGAGGAGGACGTGTGTCCCCCAAATTATATTGTGGCGACGCCCATGGTTTTAGTTGATGTAATACACAAATATACAACTTCAGAGCAAGTTATTTAACACCTTCTGCAGCTTTCTTTACAAATGTCTTCATTAATATCTCATATTTGAGAGTCAGATGTGTATCAGTGTAGAAATGGGTGTTGCAGTGTTGAGAGATTTCCACTAGAGGGAGACGGGGAAGTCCAGCTCATCCTCCTCCAGTATCACGAGGACACTGAGGCCTAGACAACATATCAGATAAATGAAAAAGAGATCCCTTCATCCAGTCAGATTTTAAAACCACCACATCATACAGACTATCCCTGTGATCACTGGACTGAGACCGTACTGTACGTTCTATATTTATTCCACTTAACATTCCACACCTTTCACACTTACATATAATATCCTGCTTTATATTTTTGGTTGTTGTTTATATTTTCTGTACATGTATCTATCTATCTGTATGTCATTTACACTCCTAGCATTCTTGGATATTCTGCAGCTACTTCACTGAGCAATAGTGCAATATTCACTGTGCAAAACATACATTATATACAACACCTTTATATATTCACCTAGCTTTTGAAATGCTAACTATGGATGTACTTGGTGTGTGTTCCCCTTGCTGTTAATCTGGAAGTTTCCCCGCTGTGGGACTGATAAAGGATTTCTGATAGTGCTCATATTTCTGTGCAGATACTTTCATTTGAGTCCCAGTGTGCTGAACTGACGCTGTTGATCCGGATATGTTAGGCAGAGGTTCACACTGTGCATAATCATGAACTTACTTTCCTAAAAATAGTTCCCAACAATGCAGAGGAGCAGGTGTGCCGCTCTGCGTGCAGCTCATCGACTAACATCTTCTTGCAGGGCAGAAATGTGTCTCTTCCTTTCCGTCAAATAATACAGAAGTATTCTTTAAAAAACCCACTTTCTCTGTAATAGAGTCAGCTCAGCTGTAAAAAGGTGGCAGCAGTGAAAGAGTTAACCAATGAAATGACATCATCGCTTTTCTCTGCCCTTTCCCATCTCCTCCAGCCCTCCAGTCTCCTCCCTCTCCATCCCTCCTCCTCCCCTTCTCTCCCTGTGCCCAGCCCCTTCTGTATGAAAAGGGAAGCCTCAAACACTTTCAGAGACTCAGTCACACAGCAACCACCCCCACACACACACACACACACACACACACACACACACACACACACACACACACACACACTGAGTCAGGCCCTGCACACGGAGATAGAGGAGGCTGCCAAATCACAATCAGTGTTCCTTCTGAGTGAGGCCAGCCCTCTCTGTTATCTAACATGGAGCTCCACAAAGCCATCCACCACAGCTACCTGGGCAATGAGAAGCACCAGATGCTGAACCTGAACCGGCGCCTGGAGACCTACCTGAGCCGGGTCAAACTCCTGGAGCAGGAAAATGCACTGCTGGCGAAAGAGATCGAGGCGATGAGGCACAGCAACCGGGGCGCCTCGACGCGGAGGAAGGGCCTGGAGGATGAGGTGCGTCGGGTGAGAATGGAGGTGGAAGCAGCCTGGGGGGAAAGGGTCCTGGCGGAGATGGAGGTCTGCAAGGTGGCCGAGGAGCTCCAAGACTTGGACCTGCAGCGGCAGAGGGAGGCTCAGGCTCAGGTGGAGGCCAGGAAGAAAATGGAAGAGAGCAGGAAGGAGCTGGACGAGGAGCAGAGGGCTCAGATGTGGCTCAGGGAGAAGGTGAATCAGCTGGAACATGAGATGATGCACCTCATTCAAACCCATCAGGAGGACGTGGTCAACATGGAGGCAGAGTTGAGCAGCTCCAGAGCCCCAATGCCACCCGTGTTGGCTCAAAGGGGCCACCAGAAGCTAGACCTCCTTCAGGTGGGACAGGAGCTCTCGCAGAAGGCAACCAGGGCCTGGCAGGAGGCGGCGGAGGTTCACCAGGCGCAGTTAGATCAGCTGGAGGAGTCATTGAACCAGAGCAGGAGCCGCCTGAAGGAGGTCAACAAGGAGAAGAAGGAGAGCGAGATGAAGCTCAGAGCCCTGGAGAAGGAGAAGGCCTCGGCTCAGGACGTCAGGATGCACCTGGAGAGGACCGCACAGCAGCAGGGAGACGGATACAGCGAGGAGATCCAGACACTGCAGGTGAGAGTAGACACACCTGCCGGGATACACCCAGATCCACCTGTACACGTCTGTCATACAATATAATCATTGTGGGTTGATCAAATCATAATATGAATTCCACTTCATTAAATCAACATGTTTATACTTCATTGTCAGATCAATCAAAGTGTTCTTTACACTGTTCAAACTACGCTTTCATTGCTTGTTGTAGTTATAATGGATTCTTATTAAATAACCAAAGCTTCACTTTAAACCAAAAAGGATTGAATTCATATTGAGCTTTGTTCTCCAGAGGTACATAAATAACGGTTTCACCCACAGCAACTCACGTAAGCCACTTGATGGATTATTAAATGCTCTGAGCTTAATAAGGTTGATTAAAATCCAGTTGAGCATAGGTGTCCTTGATGTCCGACTGTGCTTCATTCGTTGGGAGTCAACGGTGACATAAGGTGAAAGCTATTGAGCGAAAACTGAACATTTCTACATAAAAACGCCTGTGTTTTCATTTTAATCATATAATATCCTTACAGATCCCAAAGTGGAGCTATAACAAACTCATACTAGCTCTTATCTGCAGAGCTGGCCTCAGATAGCTTAGTTAAGTCATATTAAACCAAGAATGCATCGTTTAAACATTCCTTGGAAATAGCATGACAACATATTACACAATTAAATCAAAACAACTCTTTAGTTTAGTAAGAAGGATCATTGTTTGTACATTTGTTAAAAAGACGTTGCAGCATTCAAATAATGCTATATGTATACACTGTCAAGAGCTAAAATTGAACTCATTGCTTTTGTTCTTTATGTTTTAGTTTGAGAGAAGTTGTGATAATTGGGGAACTTGTCGTGTTAAATAATTTTCACATCAACAGTGTTGCAATCTGTGTCAGGGTTTTACACGTGAGGAAATAGACCCAGTCTGAAATAAAGAAGTGACAGACCACAGGGGAACAGCTGGTAATCAGACCAGTCACTGAAGTCAGAGAGGAGACATTCACATGACTGGTTAAGGCTTAAAAACATTGCATATTAAAAGGTGTCGTGCTCACATCCTTTTCTGAAGTAACAGTAGAAATATTACAGTCTAAAAATACAACTCTTAGATTCAACGTCAACTGCAGTGAGAAACTCCCTATGGAGGGAACACTGGGATTTTAGCCTTTGCAGACCATTTACATGCACTAAAAACTATAAAGCACTACAGGGTTTAGTAACAAGCCAGAAACCCAACGTTTTTAAGGAGAATGTGTGAGTTTATCCCTCAGAAAGCTCATTTTAAATTCTGCTGGGAAGAACACATTGGTGTGAAAGGGACTGGGAGGAGGGGCTACGTATTTAGAGGCTGGGGTGTTTAAGGATTAGGTCTCACAGTGAAGTCTGAGGGGCGAAGAACCCAAATAAAGAACGTTTAATACAAGGCTGCCTCCTGTCAGAGTGGTCGTGCAAATACCAACTGTGATAAAAACTAAACAAGAACAAATCAAATGACAGCGTTCCAGCAAGCCCAACACTAAGACTGTTTACCACTTCACTATGAGAACGCATTCATACCTTTTTTTAACCACTTCCCTTTCCTGCTTCCCTTCCTGTTTTGGCAGGAGCATTGGGAGAGCCTGGAGGCAGAGAAAGAGGAGCTGAGCGATCATATCGATCATCTCCTCCAGGAGAACCGAGGCCTGCTGCAGCAGAAGGTGGCTCTGGGCCTGGAGGTGGCAACGTACAGGTACACTCACACTGCTTTAAACGCCACGGAAAAGTTACACAAAGATAGAACTAGATATGAGCGGTCAAATATCAAGGATAGAAAACCAGACCAACAGTACATACTGGAGTTTCTCTGCAGGGTTAAACAAGAAACAGTGCATGGCTTTGGAGCCAATTCACCTAGTGGCCAAACTGTGGTACTACATCTTTAAGGGCCTGTCGGGTGATGCACTGGTCCGAAAAAGAAAATCCCCCTAGACTTACCTCAGGAAAGAGTCACCTGTAAATCAACAGATGATGCCTGGTACAAAGGTGTCCCTTGGTAGCTAAAAGGTTAAAGGATATGCTAAAAGATCAACGCCCCATGTGCACAGGGGGAAATGTAATTATTATTAAATGACACCTCGTTTTACTTCACTGTAGTGCAACGTTCTATATTTTATACTTTTACAATCAGGGAAAAAGTAAAAGCATCATTCTGTTTGTGCTTTTTTTTTCACTCAGAGGAAAAAAGATGTTCATGGTTTGTTGTTTTAATTATTCAGATACCAACGTGAGTACAAGCTTTGTCTTCCCTCCATCAAACACATTGTGATCAATGGGTGAGAACCAGCCATAATGACACGACGGTCATTGTGATGATGGTTTGTTCTGAAATGAAACAGTAGAGGGAGCGTCGATGGATATTTGCTTTGCAGCTTTCATGATAAAGCTGTCTCTTATTTGGTGTCAGTCACGTCTCTGTGAAAGGAGAAACTTTGGCAGTGGCACGCTGTGATGTAAAGCATTAAAACTTCACTCAGGTGGATGGTTTAAAGACATCCCCTGTTTGATGTCAGATGTGTGTGGGATGAAGGATGCATCTCTTGTACCGACGCATTTTTGATGTTTGTTAAAAGCCGCCTCACTCACGTCAGGGGAGTTTTCCTGCATTTTCTATCCGCATGATGAACACAATGAACTCAGCTCCAATTAGATTTTCCAATTTGTAAACAGGAAGAGAACAAATTACATACTCACTGTTCCAAGATAAACTCAGTCATCCATCATTTTTAAAGCAAAAAACTGAACAAAAATGCTGTTTCTGGCTTTGAAAATGGTAGGGTATCAGAGTAATCTGAACACGTTATGTTTTCAGACACAAAAAAGCAAGCATTTTGAAGACATGCATTGACTTTAGAGAGCTGGCGCGTACTTTTCTGACCATTAGTAGATAAACAATTAAGAAAATGTAATAAGCAGACTGATAGATGGTGAGAATCATCTTTAACTGCAGCTCTATTGGAGGGTTGTTTCCAAGGTATCAGGATACAAACATGTAAACAAGGACAATTGGAGTTGCAACCCCCTTACATCAGCATCATTGCAACTATGTCAGCTGTGATTCAGAGGATTATCTTGACCCATTGTAACGCTGCTGCTCGGTAACAGGGTAGACAAACATCGTTGGGAGACTCTGAGACATAAAGAGCCGTCCACAGCGGACTAAAGGACAGCCTCTGGAGAAGCCTTATACATTATGTAGCTCTATAGTGGTGTCTCCTTTCTCCTACTCCCCTGCTCATTCCTCAAAATATTGACCCTCGCTCCTCAGTGAGAAGCTCCCGATTTATGAGCGATGGGAGTCTAGGATAACAGCAGAGGGGTGGTGGCAAAGCTAGAGGATACATTTCACTGCATATGGAACTGTTGAGTGCCCAGATTTATCATGAAATTTGATTTAAAAAGCCAAAAAAAAACAGCAAGAAATGCAGCTAATTGTGTTGTGTTGGAATGGAGGCCGGTGTGTACGGAGACAGAGATATTAGTGCTGCATGGGCTGCTCCTAATATCTGTGTGTGTGTGTGTGTGTGTGTGTGTGTGTGTGTGTGTGTGTGTGTGTGTGTGTGTGTGTGTGTGTGTGTGTGTGTGTGTGTGTGTGTGTGTGTGTGTGTGTGTGTGTGTGTGTGTGTGTGTGTGAGGGATTGATGGCAGAGGTGTGTGTGCTGCAGATGGCTCCTCAATGGCCCTTTTCCTTCATTACCATAACAACAGTCCGTTCCTGCTGCTCAAAAGTCACCCTGCACACAATTCCCTCCGTGTGCAGCATCATGTCTGCCTTCAAATCCAATTTAGAAACCCTGCATTGTTCCAATGTTGTGTGTAATAGATGCAAATGTAAAACATGTAACTGGTTGTTTGTCTCTACAGAGCTTTGCTGGACGGTGAAAGTCCCGGGGGAGACGTCTCTTTGTCAAACCAGCCCAGAAACATCACAGGTAATTAAAGTAAACAGCGTGGATACAGCGCTGCATAAATCCTCTGCTTTATCTGCACCCTCATATGTAAGGGTGTAACTAAAAGCCTCTCAGAGCAAGAGGTACAGCTGGTAATCACATTAGTTTGGTGGGTTGTGAGTGGGGAGCTGACGTAGGCACTTTGGGTCCTGTAATGCAAGACAGTCCCCAAAGGTTATTGAGCCATATGGCTTTGCTTTCCGGTAACTCAGACATCGGCGAAAAGGAAGCACGATCAATATCTCCCCATTAGTGTCCACCCTTCATATGTTTTAATAATGTGGAAGGGTGGATGGCTCTCCACATTCACGTTAGGATGGTTTCAAATGCTCGTGAAAGCTGTGTGGAGGAATCAAATATCTAGGATACAGTAGATATGCTGCATAGAAATTGGTTTAACACATCAATGAAAGTCATTGTTATTATTACAGCGGCTCAGTTCATAGTGTATTAACGAGCTCTTGGTCTCCACAGATGCATTCTTCACTCCTCGGGGGGTTACAAAGAATTACCAGACCAAGATGTCCACAAGCCACAGAACCGCTTCCCTTTCATCTGTCCGAGGAACAGCAGGAAGAGCATCCACAGCGATCAATCCAACACCAACCTGGAGCAGAAGACCTGCGACCGTCGCTGAGACCCCAAAGACGTCTGCAAAATCTGCGTATGAAGAGACAACAAAGTCAACGTGGGACACGCCTTATCCCAAGATACTGCAGGATGGAGCTGTGGAGAACTTCAGACCACAGGAAGTTCAAGAGAAAGTCACCCATGCCGAGCCTCTGTCGCCTCCCAATGAGGAGGAGGCTGAAACAACCCCAGTGGACCAGGAAGGGGAGGAGGACTGGAACAATGTCGGTGTAAAACCTGCTGTCGAGCCCGTTGTCAGTTATCAGGTTGGGTCTGCTCTCAGCAAAGAGCCGACCTATAATGATGAGGCTAGCCAGCATCAGTTCACTCCCAACCTCACACCATACCATGTCAAGATGTCCGAGGAGCCCTGTGGTTTCTCGGATGAATCTGAAAAGGACGTGCCTTTTGAAATACCAGTGGAAAAAGAAAATACACAAAACAAGCAAGCTCTGTTTGAAGCATGGGTAGAGAAAGAGTGGAGAGGCAAGGAAGAAGAGCATGTCCAGGAGGAAGGGTCTGATTCTGAAAGCGAAGCGGTAATCGAACCAAACTATGATGTGTCTGAGTGTGAGCCGGAAGAAAGCTTGTTCAACAGCAGAGAGGAAAACATCCTTAAGGAGGATGCAGTTGAGATGAGGCAAGAAGTAGGCGGTTCTTCAGCAGGAACCAATGAGATGGAGGATAGGTTGTACCCTGACGGAGAAGAGATGGACACATGGGACAGTGTTATAGAAAGGAAGGTTGATCTGAAGACTGAAGATGGCGTAAGAAAGGATGAAGAGATGCGAAAGCACGCTGAACCAGAGGAAGATATATCCGGAAGAGATCATGAAAAGAGAGAAATTAGGCAGGACTTTGGAACAGATGTGCAGCAGGACAACGTGTCCTCTGTAGTGATGGACAAACAAGTGGATGATGAAGGAATGCATGTTGCGTCAGACCAAGAGCACGATGAGGAGGATGATGAAGAGGAGGATTCTCAAAATGTCTCTGTGTCATGGCGGACCGAGCTGGAGAGCGACAGCTACGCTCAGGAAAACACTCTCGCCGACACTCGTCCTCTGATTCGATACAAGAGCGACGAGTGTGACGCTAACACTCACCTGGAGGAGAGCGAGTCCAGTGAAGGGGAGCAGGAGAAGAAGATCGGAGAAATGGGAACGTGGAGCGAAGGCAAGCCCAAGAGATTTGGAACTATGGAAGATCTGTGTGAAGAGGTGGAAGGGGAAGCACTGGACGAGGACTATAATCTGGGATATTCCCACATTGGAAGCAGGGATGTTGACCATGGTGTGACTGTAAGTGAGCAGGCTTCACTGGTGAATGCAGAAGTAAGTGAGGGACAAGAAGAACAACCGACCAAACCAACAGCACCCGCATATGTGGACTACGACGAGGAGTTGGAGACAGACAGACTTGTGGAACAGGAATTAGAAAACCTAGCCACTGACAGCTACAGCGCTCACTTTGCACAGCAGCAGGTCAGAGAGAATGAGGAGAAGCAACGTCTGGAAATGCCAGAAAAAGAAGATGCTGGAGAGTCTTTCTGTGCAGAGCCATGCCAGCAACTTGCATCCCCCACTTCCATCATAGATCAGGCCTACGAGTATATCAGTGATTGGCCGGTAATGCCTGAAGTAGGATCAGTGGATGATGAGGAGGTGCAGCATCAAGATCCTGAGGCTCCAGGGAAAAGAGAGGAAGAGGATGAACACAACGAGTCCATGGTGACACATGCTGATGTTACAGAAGACTACCCTGAGTTTACTGACTTCATCAGCAGGCCGGACATGGAAGAAGTCCAAATATCAGGCGATCCTAAGTCTGTATTAGAGGTCATATCAGATCAGGAAGTCATGCAGGATGTGAGAGAGGTTGCACCTGTGAAATCAGCCGATGCATCCCAAGAAAATCTAACTGAGGATGGTGCAGAGTCCCAGGAAGTCCCGGAAACAGCTGGATGGGAAGTCCTAGAGAACCCGAGTGAGGACTCCCGAGATCAAAGTGCAAAATGTGAGAATGTTGAACAAGCCGAAGGTGAAGGGGTTACAGCACGTAACGAGGAGCCCTTGGAGATTTCCCCCGACACTGTTCCTGATGAGAAAGAGATCTTTGTAATGAAGGACTCCATGGATTTCTTTAGCTCCGGCTCAAAGAATGACTTCTGGGTGTCCTCCCTGGAGACCGGTGCCACCAATCAACCAGATGATGCCCGTAACGAAGCAGCTGAGCAAACCAATCAGAATCTAGGCTTTGCTGACAATATGGTTTGGGGGAGTTTGGAAAACGTGGACAACTGGATCTCCAGGGTGGATATCGACTCGGCTAAAACCCTGACGTCTAAGAAAGAGAACGAGCAGATGCTTTCGGAGGTGGTCCATTCTGACGAGTCTGACCCAGAGGGGGAGTCCTGGTCATCTGAGGGGGAAGCGGTTTAAAAAGTAGTGAAAAATTTGACCTAACCAACTCTAGATCTCGTCAATGTTAGTATGCCTTTAGTTTGAAAACCAAAGTCGTGCCTTGGTGCGCACATCACTGTGCCAATTCTGTCTCTAAATATTCTTCCCTCCTTTTCTTACTGACATCTTTGACTAACCCCTTCTATAATTAAAGCTCCTTCAGTCTCTCGGTGTGCATGAGGAGGGTCGTTGCATGAAGGCCGAACAAAGAATGTAATTTGAGAGTCAATGCATCTATTGATCGCTGCTTAATCTGATTGAACTGACTGATGGGAATCAATGAGACCAGAAGGGGCGGGTTCCTGGTAGAGCTGCTATTTCACATCAAACCAGCAGCTGTAGTGTTTCTGCTGCTGAGTGGAGAACGAATAGCGTGTTGTCAAAGGTTATGGAAACACACAGACTGGTTTGAATAAAGGAAGTGTTTTTATTTGGTTGCTAGAATTTTTATTTCCATCTATAAAGTTGCGGGACATTTATAGTCCAAAATAAACAGTAGAATGACGATGGAATGATCTGAGTCGTTTGTTTATCAGGTGTACACACACACACACACACACACACACACACACACACACACACACACACACACACACACACACACACACACACACACACACACACACACACACACACACATTTGGTTTACTGTCGCACAGTTTTATTGAGATCATTGAAGCCTCTAGAAAGCTTTAGAGTTTTATAATCTAATAAAGTAATCTAATTTCTGAGGCAAACGGAAATGTGGGCAGTTGTATTTCATAAAGACAAAGGTGATACTTGATGATGAGTGTCCAGTTTTTATTACAAGCTGAATATATAGAAAAAGACACAGGGTTCAATTCGTACACATTGATGGATTGCCAGCATCACCAGGAATTTCTGTAAAGGCAAGGAAAGGTATGGAGAATGATAAGTGTGATAAATGAATCATGACTCGATATTAACCGGGTTTAAATGGCCACGCTTTGAAGGAAAAAAAACGTCTTTTTTTCGTATTTGGCTCCAAATTTCATAATTATTTCAATTAAACGTCCTTGAAAATGTCTTTATTTAGACCCATAAAGTGTCTCCCACCAGCACATACAACAAAACATGCAATAGCTTACATTCTGATCCAAGGTTTTCAGTACCTACGGTGTAGAAAACACTCTCTATAACTGTAAATATGAACATTTTCTTCAACTCAAAGAATAGTTTCCTCCTTAACACAAAGTCAAGTGACTCTGCTGCCTTCCAGCAACATCTGTGTGTGTGTGTGTGTGTGTGTGTGTGTGTGTGTGTGTGTGTGTGTGTGTGTGTGTGTGTGTGTGTGTGTGTGTGTGTGTGTGCGTGCGTGCGTGCGTGCGACTGTGGACTGGGCAACATCCCAGCTTCACTGACCTCAAAAACTGGCGCTGACAAAGCCTCAACAACAAGCAAACAGCCTTCCCATGAGTCGGCCAAGGAAAGAGTCCGAACAATGTGTGACCTCAGCTCCCCCCCTCCCCTCCTCCAGCCCCCCCTTGTCATTGATTACTCAGTTTTCCTAACAACGATGGCTCTTTCAGCGGGAGCTTCGCCTCCTCGCCGCCCAAATGAGGCTCCATAGAGGAAGGAAACGGCCGACGGTCTGAGTGCAGGAATGGCTTTTCGGCAGCTGTCTGGCAGGCTCTCTGCACACAGCACCAGGAGAGTCACATTTACTCAAGAACTGTTTAGCCTAACCCTAACCATACTTGTATTTTTAATCAATATTTCCACTCAAAGCTACTTTATACTTCTTCTCCACTACATTAAGAGGATTTCAGGGACTGTTTTCAGGTTAAATGATCCAACATATCACAAACACATTCCTTAACATGCATCATTTTTGTCTACAACAATTACAGGGTACAGGGATATCATATACCAATACACCACATATGTGTAGGCTTTTTTTGGGCGGATAACATACTTTAAATACTTTATGTATATTGTGTTAACACCTCTACGTTTTACTGAGTGAGATCTTAAATGGAAGACTTTACTTTAATTGGAGTATTCAACCTTAATTGGTACTTTTACTCGGGTAGAGGATCTGAATACTTCTTCCACCGCAGGTATGAAAGCAAAAAGGGAGCTTCATTTAATTAAAGCTGGTAACATAAACACGAAACAAATAAAAGCAGGCAAGGTAAGAAAAAAAGGGAAAGTAGAAAACACAATGAGGGCTAACCGGGAAGAGACGAGGGACATTTGACACACAGGGAAGCTGAACAACGCCTGGGGACACAACGATATTTAGAGACAGGTGGACAGAATCAGGGAGGGGTGGACGGAGGAAACACAAAGACAGATAGTAACACTCGCGTTTCCATTGGCTAGCGCTCCAACACTTGGTACGTGATAGGCTAAGGGGCGGGACATCTCTTATCGGTTGACCAATCACAACAGAGCCGGCCAGCTAACCAATCAGAGCAGACTGGGCTCTGGTTTCAGACAGAGGGTGAAAAGAGGAGCTGCAGCACAGACAGTATGAGAGACATAAAGAGCTTTCTGAACATTAGAGCATGTTTCAAAACCTATTCATGATCAGGTTCTTAACTTCGAGTAAAAATGAGCGATAATATAGTCAATTTAGTCAATCACAACATAGTAAATATACATTTTCTAAACAATCACAGTCTAACGATCACCTTTCTCTCATTTCAACTTCAGTTAGTGTGCACTATAATGCAAAAAAGTGAAGTTAATGTAGAAGAAGTTTGGCTTTAACGAGCATCAATGCTACCTGCTGTTTGTGTTTGAGTCGGTTTGGCACAGATATCTGATTTTAAAAACACACTTGGCTCAGATGAGTGGTCACCATTTAATCGTCTTATAGGTGGGACGTATCTTTTGATATCGGCATGAATCATTTCATTTCTTGGCATCGCGACGCAGGGAAACCTCGTTACTGAGGGTCAAACGAGCCGACGGCAGCACGCGTTCACCCTGAGCCAAGTTTCACTAACAAGCCCCCCGGTACCACGAAACTGGGCATGGATGATAATAGAGTTGTTGTTGTTGTTGTGACTTATCGGCACAGTTAGAACATGTTTCTGGTCAAATTACTTCATAAAATCATGGAGATATATCTGAACATCAGACCAGATTTAGTTCTGTTTGGCTTTCAGAGAAACAACGACACTATCCAAGTCCGGACACAATCTGTCTGAAGGTGGAGATTATTGTCTATTTCTAATTAACTTCAGCCCCGACACACCCTTCAGGCTCTGTGCAGTGGTGTTGTGCAACCAACAGCATCCATCACATTGGAATAAATACAGATCCAAGGCTGCAAATATTGTTTAAAGGGCCCCTATTCTGCTCATGTTCAGGCTCATATTTGTATGTTTCCATGCTTTAATGATCAAAAAGCTCTTTCTGCAGCATTAATGTCTTATAATGTTTTAGTTAATGGATATTTTGTATTTATAGGCGATATATGTGAAATTAATCGTAAGAGCACAATGTTTTTTTATCAAAATGTAAACGTTTGAAATGGAATAACATGGAAACACCAGGACTATTGTAGAGCGACCGGGATGATTGTAGAGCGACCGGGATGATTGGAGATTAAAGGTGCAGAAAGTCAGAAATCCTTGCATTTTTTCAGGGTTTCCTTTAGTTTGAGGCTTGGTGAAGATGAGACGTAGAACAGGACCCTCAATGTTGTAGTAAACTGCTCCAGCACTGGCTCTCAACACAATCCAGTGGGCCAGCCATGACCACTGATTATTGGCAATGGGGGTGTGTGTGGGTCCATTAGGACAGGAAACGTCTTGGTGGAAGTGTGTGTGTGTGCTCTGCAAGCCATCTGTCATCCTGTCTCCATTGATTTACTCCTCATGTCATTGATTTAGCCGGACTGTGGAGCAGGTGTCTCCCATTTCAGATTCCCATTATGTCAGGAAAAGCACACAACCACCTATGAGCTGTGGGAGGAAACCACTGCCACTGAGTCTGGAACCCTGCAAGAGGCCAGCG
The DNA here is from genome assembly GCF_036324505.1 of Eleginops maclovinus. Lineage (NCBI taxonomy): Eukaryota > Metazoa > Chordata > Actinopteri > Perciformes > Eleginopidae > Eleginops > Eleginops maclovinus. The sequence continues at coordinate 1,332,921 of NC_086351.1, read as the reverse complement.
TTGCATTGAGGTTTACCTTCAGAGTGGGACCAGGAACGAGGATTTGTGCAACATTTTTTCCAGAAGTAGCAAGACTAGACTGAAATGTAGTGTATCGTTGGACCATGTGAATGAATCCCCAGGCTCCTGTAAAGAAATGTAGGATGCACTGACGACAATGGGTGTGTTGCAATATGTATCACTGCACCCCCCCCCCTCCCCCCCACCTCAACACCAGGAGTCATCCGTCTCTGCAGAGCTCAAGGCATCTGACAGTTTAACAGCTCCATCAAATGATGCCCATCCTGTCACCAGAGGGACTTAAAATAGAGCAGCGGTTGCACTGCGATGTGCAATCTGCAGGTCTGCTGATCCAGGATCAGGATCAGAAGAGGGGCTCATGAATACAAAATAAAACTGTAATCCTTCATGAGAACAATATTAGCAAAGGTTGTGACCTGGATGTCTGAGCTCACAGTCAGAGGTTTTTATAGCAATAAGGGCTGCTGTAGGTGAGACCTCGGGACATGCTGGTCTTTAACGTTGACCGTCTTCCTTTGGGACTTCACTTGTAGGTCTTTATTGAAGATTCAATTGAAGATCAGTTTTAGTCCGACAGAACGGCTCTCCAGAGGAGCATTTATTTGTATGGCCGGGTCATTGAGAGTGGGAGGGACGGCAGAGAGACATCAAACATATGGTAGAATAAATAATGATAGACGACAACATGTCCAATTCCTCCCACATGTCCTTCCACAGAGCCAATACATTAGCAACCAATCAAATAAGGGCAGATAAACCTGTAGGGTGAGACAGAGATCTGTGGCTGCAGCTGGTTTACAGCGGGCTCCATCCCATGATAAATCCTTTTCACAACATTTAAGTCATCTGAAGTTACAAAGGACTTCCTAGGACATTCATAAAAATGGATATCAGCGTGATGAATGAAGCTGTGTGTCGTGTAGGCGAGGTAGTTCCTGTGGTGTGTGTGTGTGTGTGTGTGTGTGTGTGTGTGTGTGTGTGTGTGTGTGTGTGTGTGTGTGTTGTGTGTGTGTGTGTGTGTGTGTGTGCGTGCAGCAGATGCCCACAGTAATCTGATCAGTGTGTGTAATGCAGTTACACCATAGTGTGTCTGCAGCCGGGACACACCCATGTGAGGAAGGCAAAGAGGAAGAGAATGTTTGTCACAAGGCAAACACTAAACTGATGCAGAGTTTATTTTATGCTCTGGTACGTTTCAGGAACTGTGTTGTGGATTCAAAAGCCACCCTAAACAGAAAAGCAGGGGTTTATTTGACTTTTAAACATGATATTCCAGAAAGCTTGCGATATAGAAATGACTTCTCTTAATGCCAGGACAGAAGTGAGGTCGTTTCATGGTGATATTTATATTAGTTCCCTTTTCTACCCCATTCACCTGTAGTGTTTACACAGTTTAACAGGACATATCAATGTGTGTGTGTTGCCAAACTACTAAGAAATGTACATTTATTGTCTGATGTTTTTTAAATTGTGCAGATGTGAAATGATATCCACTACGTCCTCTGTTGAAAACGTAGAAAAGTGCTTTTTGCTGCCATTTTATTGATCAAAATAAAACTATTCAGTAAATAAAAAAACTGATGGCAAAAACTAAATCTAGAATATACTCAGTAAGCTGTTGGTGTGTACTCAATTACCCCACAACACACTTGAGTCATTGTAAAGGCATGTTAACCCCTGAAACGCGGTAAAGATAAGATCACCCTGAAGGGACTGTCCAGTTGAACGTCTGTCTAAGCATGTGTGTGTGAGTGTGTGTGTGTGTGTGTGTGTGTGTATGTGGTTATTAATAGTACCCTGTTGAGCCAGGAGTGTGTGTGTGAGGACCGGCTGACGGCACCAGCTGACGTCCGGCTGCATCCGCTGAGTAATGACCCCACCCTCACCCCCCTCCTCTTCTCTTCCAGGACCAGAGACAGTCCCGTGATGTGGAAATGGAGACGCGGGGATGCTCTGTGGAAGCATGGGACGCATACCAAACACACCCAGCCACCTGAAGCCGGAAGTCTGCCAGCCCTGCGTGATGCTACCCTGAAGGGCGTTGTGTCAGAGGGATGCTTAGTATATTTAGTCAGTGCAGTATTTACAGTATCTGTACCGGCAGGAACGACGAAGAGGGCGCAGCTGCAGACACCTAAAATAAAAGGAACGCCTAAAAATATGAGTTCAAGTGGAAGCTATATTAAGACGCTTTATCTTGCCATGGGATGGGGGACCTGAAATGGTTATGTATGCTCTTAAAAGCCACCAGACCCCATTGAAAAAAATGATCCTGGGCAAGCTAATGAGTAAAAAATAGCCTTCAACATCACCTGAGTCATCCTAACAACCAGTGTATGTTTTTAATGGGAAACTATTTAGACAGGCATCAGATACGGGGGACGTTTTGTATTTGAGGGGAGGTGAGAGGATGAGCTGATTACAAGAGCTGGGAGGAAGGCAGGATCTGAAATGACAGGAGACTAATTGATATGCAAAACCAGAGGAACATGTGACAACTTACCTTTGGAAGTACAAGGAAGGCTTCAGCCGCTAGCAGATATGACCCAAGCAACACATGGAGGAAAAACTAAACCACTACTAACCAGAGGAAACCAGGAAGAGGAGCAGACCATCTCACCGAGAACACTAGGGAAGACAGACACAGGACTTATCACAGAGACACAGCTGGGGAGGGGGGTGGAAACACAGGGGCGGCAGGTGAACACACTAAAGCCCTTTCTCATTTCCAGTTTTCCTCGACTCCTCGCCTCGCGTCGTTTTAAAAATGTCAGATACATTTTATTAAATGATCACTCCTAAAAAATCTGCTTTTTTTTCCTTCAAATTTCTGACTTTTTTCGACTTTTAAAAATGTCCCATTATTTTTTCTCATTATTCTAACTCCTTCTTCATGTGGCCCTGATCATCTTCTTTTAAAAATGCACACTTTTTGTCAGACAACTTTTCCAAAATGATCACTTTTTCCTTAAACAAAATCTGCCTTTCCTTCAAATTTCTGACTTTTTTTCTAAACTTCGACCGTCCATAATCACAGACTCACTTCAGGGTGGTAGCAGGCCGCCCGACTAGCCACTCAGGTAATATCAGGACATTCTGAAGCTCAGTTTCAAAATAAAACACTCTCATATGTGGGCTATCGTCGCTCTGTTTTTACATAAGAATAAAAACTGTCCATCAAAACTCTTAGAAGCTTTTTGCTTTAAATCTACAAGGGCATCATTAACTAGAGCGGTCGAACACAGTGATGTAAAAGTACTAGACTTTAGTACAAAATATACAGTCAGAACGAACCAAGTACTCCAATATTCATTTTGAAAACACAGGTTAATGTATATGTGTAGGTGTGTGTTCTAGGTGTGTTACGGCTCACTGGTTAAAAATAGAAGCTGTGGTGTAGCCGAGCGTGGGTGTAATTATTTCTCCTGTTATTATTTGTAATGTTCATTAGAGTTGACACCCGCTGCTGTTCCTGTGCTAACACAGTAATTATGAGCTGTGTGTTTACACACCATCACAGAATAATGACTCTGAGTTTTGACACTTTGTGGCGATGAAGGAATAATCGCCTGTTTTGTCGAGATATTAAGACTCACCGTTTACCTTGTTATTCCTCTAGGATTGTTCCAACGAAAGGGCCTAACAGTTTTACATACCTTTGTAGATTTGGTTTTTAGCACTGTAGACTTTACTTTAACCAAAAGGCTCCAAGGGAAGACAAATCATCTACAATTACATCCAATAATCACAGATTTGTCTCTGACGGCGTCGGGAGCAAAATATCCAACCTTTGACCTTTGACCTGATCCAGCAGATCAATTAAGAGTCACCGGTATTGATCTGTGCTCAAAGTAGCTCATTGATCAGCATGAGCTGAAGAACACGTGTGTAAATAATGACTGTTTGATCATAAGTATTACTTTTGGGGTATTTGAATTGTTTTTTGGTATTGAATAAAATACTTCCTGTGCTCCTCAGAAAGTGCAAACTAAAATCATAAATTGAAAAGCAGCTTTTGTTTAATTGAATTAAATAAATAATAATAATAATAATAATAATGACAATAATAATAATAATAATAATAATAATGATAATAATAATAATAATAATAATAATAACAACAATAATAATAATAATAATAATAATAATAATAATAATAATGATGATAATAATAATAATAATAATAATAATGATGATGATGATAATAATAATAATAATAATAATAATGATAATAATAATAATAATAATAATGATAATAATAATAATAATAATAATAATAATAATAATGATAATAATAATGATAATAATAATAATAATGATAATAATAATAATAATAATAATGATAATAATAATAATAATAATAATAATAATAATAATAATAATAATAATAATAATAATAATAATAATAATAATAATAGAAAAAGATCAAATAAATAAATGGATTCATAAAAATTAAAAAAAATAGATAAATACATAATTAGCATTTTGGGGGGTTTGTGGAACACCACAAAATAAACTCATAAAACAATTAGTGAAAAATAGGATATAAATGACTAAATTATAATAAATCTAAATATTGATGAATCTCAATCAAAGACTCTAAATGTCAGAAAAAAACTAAATAAAAAGCGTTCTGTTCCCCGTCTGTTTTTAAATTGAAATGTAGCTTTTAATAATTAAACGGTTTACAGATTAAGTAAATAACATTTGAAACCATTAAATAAATAAATAAATAATTCTTCTATGAATAAAAAACAAATAGATTTTAAAATGAATTATTAATAGTAAAATAGTGCTATTTATTTCTGTGGTTTCCAAACATCACAGAACAACACTTATAAAACGTAGGGTAGTGTATATCATACAAAATATAATGTATAATAAAGATTCAGGGATTTCCCTTGTTATAACAGAGGTACTTCAGTTTGAAAAAGCCTCAAAGATGAAAAAACTAAAGGAGGCATTTTGGAAATCTGAGCTTCGTCCTCCTGCAGAACTAAACATTGGAGCGCCATCTGGTGGTGACCGCACGGAACTGCAGTCACTTCAGACAGCAGGGCAGAGCAAGAAATGCACACAGAGAAACTTCCTGTAGGTCAACTTGTCTATTTAATATATAAAATACGGTAAAACATACGCAAAAAGGGGAGGCGGGTAAGAGGGGACCAATGGGATACTTTGGTACAATAACAAACACTTTTTTTTGTAAAAGCAGTATAGAATTTGTAATAACATATCAGTGCATACTTTATTTATGAAAATATACACAAATTGTATATCATTCTCCAAAAAAAACAACAAAAAGAGTTTCTTTACAACAGAAAAGCAGACTAGCCGAACACAATATATTAGCTATAATTTATTTTAAACTTTTTTCTTTCATTTTTTTTTTGCTGTGTGATGTATATTCGTGTGGATAGTACATTTGTAGTTCCTGTAACATGATTCACTCTTCGTCGCCCATGCATTGACATCATTGTGTCTGCTCAGAAATAAGTTAGACGCGCGCGTGTGTGTGTGTGTCCCACATGTCAGCGTGTGTGTGTGTGTGTGTGTGTGTGTGTGTTTGTACATTGGACTCAGAGTCGCAGCATTGAAGCGTTTCGTCGCGGCGCCACACGTGTACTAGTATCACTACGCTTGTGTTCATAGAAATCGTGCAACATTAGTAACACCCTTTTTTTTAAGAAGACGACAAAGTAAAACCCCAAAAAAACAAAAAATATATTTATAGAATATTTTTATATAATAAAATAAAATCCAAAAGATGCCTAAAACCTACACAAAAAAAAATCCATCCCATCATGACAGCTTCCATCAGTGAGAGCTGTGGTCGTGATGGTGAGTATAATAATATCAATGTTTCAGAGAACGATTAAAAACAGACTGTCACCAGCACAAATTAACACTGGAAAGTGAGTGAGACTTCTAAACATCATTACACAGGAGCTTTAATTCAGGGGCGTGGGTTGGGGGGGTCGGGGGGGAGGGGGTGCAGGTTTTTAAAACTTTCTCCGCACGATTGTCTTTCTGTCTTTTTGCAAAAAACCCGCTCCATCGCTGACAAACAAACAAAGGACGCCATCTTGTTTCTGTTTTGTTTTTTGTTCGAAGCTCAGGGAACAACAGTCTTAACAGTCAAAGTGTTTACGCTCGGGGGATAGCAGTGTGTGTGTGTGTGTGTGTGTGTGTGTGTGTGTGTGTGTGTGTGTGTGTGTGTGTGTGTGTGTGTGTGTGTGTGTGTGTGTGTGTGTGTGTGTGTGTGTGATTCAAATACAAACTGAGTGAGTGACAGGTCAGAGGGTATGTGTCAAAAGTTGACAAGTGTGTGTGTGTGTGTGTGTGTGTGTGTGTCTGTGTGTGTGTGTGTGTCTGTGTGTTGTATTTGGGAGGGAGTCATTAAAAGATCCAGACCGGTTCTGTGACCTCCGGCTTAACGAGACCCGAACCCTGCGTCTAAAGCTTTTAACGAGCACGGCGACGGAGGACGGGAGTGCTTTCAGGAGACAAAATAAATACGTGACTTTGCACTCTGATTTATCTTTAAATTCTACCCACTAAAACCCAAAATAGAGCCCGTACAAAAATGACATCCTTCACATTTTTCTATTACCTTCATAGTCGTAAATATAAAACTACAGCCAACCAGCGACACACGAAGGAGAGATAATACATGGCTTATACCGAGAGGAAAGGTGGGGGGGTAAAAAACGCTCTCTGTGTGTTCGCTCTGATATGTCTGTGACAGAAAATACTTATTATACTGACACTGCAAATACTCAACACTTTGATATGCCAAAAGTACTTAAGAATAAGTAGAGATTATATCCGCAAACATTGTTAAAAAAGTGGAAAGCTTTTGGGGGGGGGGGAATAAGACCATCATGGGACACTGGACTGATGGAGATGTTACTGGGATGTTTATTTAGTAGCTAAAACTGAGAAAACCCAATGAAATCTCCAACTTATGGAATTTCTTTCAGTGGTTTATTAGTTTCTTAATTGATATCAAGAAATATGTGAACGTTTTTTAGGTTTACAATCAATGGATGTACTCAAAAACGATGATCAAATTTAAATAAATATATAAATATAAAGACCCTTTCAGAAGTTGTACTTTCGATATTGTATTTTATTTTAAATAATTAAATATTTTTAAAATAATTATTTCCGAGTTGAAATATTTTATTTACTCATTTCTGTATTTTATTCAAATGCTTAAATTAAATATTACAATTTCCATTTGTGGATCAATTCATTAATTTCATTTAAAATAACGAAGGTGGTCTGAACTGCAGAATGCCGTAGCCTTTCTCGACTGTTTTATTGGCTTTAACTGTATGCAGATGATGCACCGATAAACAGGCAATTTGTTGCGTAATTAATCCAAAAATATTTATAATGATTCCTTTATTTTAGGTTTACAATTGGTGGATGTACACGATAAGTAGATACACATAATAAAAGGGTCATAGAAATGGCAATTAATAATTTTAAACAAATATATAAATAAAAAGACCTTATCAGAAGTTGTACTTTTGATATTGTATTTAATTAAAAAATAATTTCCTGTTTTTGAATAATTGTTTCCTAGTCGAAATATTTTATTTACTAATTCACTTTCCTTATATTTTAATAAATACATTAATTTGGAGAATTTAATAAATAGTGCAAAGATTTGTATCTGCTGAATGTCAGATTTTGCAGGTGTGTGTGTGTGTGTGTGTGTGTGTGTGTGTGTGTGTGTGTGTGTGTAGTATGTGTGTGTGTCCATGGGTCAGGGTGGGGTTAAGGTAAAGTGCGCTCCATCAGTGACAGAGTCCTAACCGTTCTCTCTCTAAAACAGTCCGAGTCACCGCGGCTACGTTTTCCCTTTCTACAGCTCCCTCTTTAGGCTCGTCCACATATTACACTTTATATACACGCATAAATATAAATTAAAAAAGAGACCGATCCGCTGAGAATCAACAACTTTGCTTTTTTTTTGTTTTCCTGTTAAGGGATATCCTGCCGAATATATAGTTTATATATACAATCCCTGTCGTCTATTGTCCCGCCCCCGATGCAGAGCTGCCCGCCTGTTTAAATATATATACTTGTATCATATGATCTATACCTTCAAAAACACCCTATCCCTGTCACACGAAAGCCACAAAGGTTACAGATTGCTTATATACACGGTACCTCGCCAATCGCCCCCCTTTGAACATCAGCTATCTATTCAAAACACAAAAATAAATTCAGCTGTGTGCATCGCAGGTGTGTGCTCCAGGATGAAATTGAGAATGAACATTTTGCCCCACATCACTTTGTTTAAAAAACGAGGTAACAAACCATACACACACACACACACACACACACACACACACACACACACACACACACACACACACACACACACACACACACACACACACACACACACCAAACACACACACACCTTTCTCAGCATCTGCAGTTGACAAGGTGAGGGCGAAGCTGGGAGTATCTGCGTCATGTGTTGTTGAGCCGTTGCAGCTCGTCCCTGATTCAAAGAAAAGTCTTTTACCTCGTCCCTGGTTTTTACAGCTAGTCTGCATGGTTCGGATTAAATATAAGACCCAGGAGGGGAATGGGGGTAAGGGGAAGGGGGTGGGGGTCATCAGTCTCGTCGTCGTGGCTGGGGAAAGAGTTTCTCTTTTTAGTGTCTTCATATTCCAAAGTCAGACAAATCCAAACGCTAAAGGTCAACAAAAAAAACTCCACGCTTTAAAAAGAGCAAAAAACGGCCCGAGAATCTACAGCGAACACAACGCAACCGTGGTGACGACTCGCTCGGTGCACTGACCCAATGCACCGCAGCACAGACAGAACATCCAAACGCAGGGCATGCTGGGAAACCAGCGGCTGTCAACATGTCGGGTGAAACAGTCAAAGTGGCCAAATTTAGGTTTGTGGCCGGATTAGAAATTCAAATACAGCTGAAGAATGTCTAGACAAAGATTCCCTGGTTCGGTGGCTCCACCCGCTGGGGCTCGTGTGTGTGTGAGAGTGAAAATACATTAGAGTTCAGATGTGTTAGCATGCTTGTTTCTGTGTGAGGTCAGCGTTTCCTGTGTGGACAGTAGGGTCGATGGCCGGTGTATAAATATATGTGTGTGTGCACGACGAAGGAAATGGGGGGCATCAGGGCTGGTGGGGGGGCATGTACACAAGCCACACGTCTCCATCTCAATCCTCCATCTGTCCGTCCGTCCCTCTGCGGATTCATGTGACCCAGGTGTCCAGTCTCATCCTCTTCACGTTGGTCCCGTCCTGCTCCTGGGGCTCGGCCGATGAGGGCCGCAGGAGGACCATGGTGGGCTGCTGGCCCCCGGCGCCGGCCTGGTGGAGGAAGTCCTGAGCCCCGCCTCGCCCCTGGGTGCCGTCGTCCCGGTCGCTGCCTTCGTACGAGCTGCCGTTGCTGCTGAGGCTGTCGACTGGCGAGCGGCCCTGACCGCCAACCTCCAGGCGCAGGGTACCGGGGTAGGCCACCGACACCAGACCCTGTCCCTGGACTTGAATCTGGCCTAATCCGCCTCCGCCGCCACCGCCTCCGCAGGTGGAGCTGGGGGTGCTGCGGTCACGGTTTGGAGACACGGGTTCGGACTTGATGTTGATGTTGGGGTTCGTGTTGACCGTCAGTGCGCCCTGAGATATTTGACCCATCGGCCTGGAGAACAGAAAGATGGGAGGAGAGAAAACAGAAGGCAGAAACAGTGAGTCTACTGATGGCACCAAGAACATAAACACCATCTTCAAACATCACATGAGAGCGGGCCGTCATCAGACCACAGTTTGCTGGGATGACACAAAAAAGCGAGCCAACAAATTCAAGGAATGGTCCGCCACCAAAATGAATGCATCACCAGGATACTGAAGCCACTGTCAAAGACCCCTGCAGCAATGCTTATGTAGGCTTCAGCACACGGAAGACAAGGACACACCACACACATAGGACTACATTGGAGGCCACATTTAAAAGCACAGTCTATTAGCCATGCAGCCCTCGGCTCAGGTTCCCGTTGCACGATTCAAAGTTACGGGATCATGGGTAGGTTGCATTTTCAACCTGACAGGTGAGACGTTTCTGAAGCATTCCTTGTAAGAGCACACGGTAATAAAACCAGATGTAGAAACTGAATGCAAGCCTCTGCCCAGAGTGTGTCCATGTTGTGTTTTGATTTTCTGGCTTGACAAACCGCTGGGTGCACCTACAATAACCCTTTGAATTGTGCGTTTCTTTCCTATCTAAGGTTGTAGAAACACAACATCACTGTTTGACAAAACCTTGGACCCGTTTAACAGTTTCTTTAACAGGCTTATCAGCTTGATCACAAAAATGAACAAATGAGAGTTAGGAAATCCCCTGCTTTTATCTCCATGATTGGAACCATATTCCGAGGGAAAATGGATTTGAGAATAATAAAAAAAGACTTCTTCTGCTGCCTTGCTTTCCAGGAACCATCTGTTGGATTAGGTCCATGTTCTGCCTTTTGGCTTCAGTCAAATCTAAAACAGCACTACGCCTTAAAACACCGCCTGCACTGCAGAGACTGATCCCACTATTAGATATGACACAGGAATGTTACTTTGGCGGGTGTTTTCATGACTGCCTCCACCAACAAGTCCTTTTGAGGTTAACATCCATGCCTGTCCAAAATATCATCACTGTATCCTATTAGACGTCAGAGTTCAATGTCCCTAATCAGCTGAAATTACTTCTTGACTTCTGGCCGAAAGAGGTTTCTGTTTGCAAGAACATTTAAGGGAATTCCTTCAAGACTCCCGGAGATATCACACTCACAAAAAATGGGACAGGTTGGAACTACTCGCCGGTGCAAGAGCATAAAGGAGCATTAAATAAAAACCCCTCTCTGCAAAGACGTTTAAACGGCTAACAGGAACCTGGTAATGTTGCGTCTCTGAGGTTCACAAGTCTTCCATCAGGATTGTGCTTTTCCACAGGTTTTTCTGGACAACGCAGTGCATTTCCGAAAGACGTCACATAGGGTCTTAGCAATAGTTTAGCTACTCTATTCTGCAGGATCACCGTGCTTCTGCTTCAGGGCCTGCAGTGCAACAACACACTGGACTCATTGAAATGAATGCAGCTGTGTTACATGCAGTGTTGCTGCTTGTGTGACAAAAGCACCATCAGGGTCTGGAGTTTGGAGGGTTCTTTGTATGGGTCTATTGTGAAAGTGTTTCATATCCTCAAATCCTGTCGCTATTTGGTTTAGGTATCGACAATCTATACTTTAAAGGTGTATGTCGAAGTATCCCAGAACCAACACTATCAAGACCTCTCCGGTCAAACGATACCTGCATCTGATCGATCGTAGTCAGATTCAGAAACAGATGACTATGGGTGGGGTTTCGCTTGCAACAAACCTTTGCAAGAGGACTTAGAAAATAATGTGATAGGTAACAAGCCCACTGGGGTCGGACCCACTTCCTTCCACATGAAGGGAATCAAAGGAAGGACTAGTGGTATGACTTAAGGGGATGGCCAATGCAGTGATGAAGTATCTATCGTAGAAATGTATCATGAGTCTGATTGAATTATATAAACACAGGTCATGTAATTACTTCACTGGTTTGATTTTCCCAGTATGTTAACTACGGCTGTCATTCCCAGGCTTTTGTAACACCTTTAATACAAAAGACTGGCAGCCTCCTGTCTTCCACTCCAGACAGGAGGCTGCCCCTGGACCATTGTCAGGCAAATGATCACTCGGTAGTTACCTGATATAATTAGCATGTCCCTGTGTCACCTGCTCCTCTGTATAAAGGACTTTTGGTTTCTGTGAGGCGGGGGCAGGTCCCTGTACTACAGTGGTTGTGCAGGAACTGGAACTTGATTCTGTTAAATGCTATAGCAGACCTTTGATTTGAAGCTTGTACATTTGTTCTGGAATTTGCACCACAGCATCTTTCCAGGACATATTTGATCAGTTTGTGTTTATCATAGAGTTTATATTTCAGACAAGGGAAGTGAAAGAGGTGAAATGCTAACTCCTTTCCTGGTTTTCGGGTTAGGGTTTAACTGGATCTGTCTGCTAACGATTCAATTGGAATTTTTTAACTGGCATTCCTGCACTTATCAACGGCACTGGTATCGTTTTTTGGACGATGGAGACTTTTTTAATAAGGCGCTCTAGATGATTTCTGTGCACGTTCCTGGAGATGATTCACAAAGCTTACGTCGGTGCTTCTACCTGCCAGCTGTGTTTGATCAGCCCCTCCACCCTCAGACTGCTCCGCTGGCTGGAGGCTGAGCGGAGCTTGTCACTTCGACTGACACCGGCTGTTGACGCTGCACCGTGGCTCGCTCCTTTGACGGAGTCGACAGGATTTTCCCCAACTCTCTATCTCCCTCTCCGCTTGACACAGTCGATCTGCATTTGAAGCTCCCAATTACTGCGCTGCGCCCCCTCGGGTGTGTTCTAATATGTCATATCATGAGCCATCTGCAGCACTGTATCTGTAATATTCCCTCAATTACTGGCAGACTGGGGGGGATTTAAGATAGCACTCCTCCGGGTGACTCAAATGTGCTCCATGTCTTGCTCCATTTCTGACACTCACACTCAAACTCAAGCACTCTGCTGGCTCACACACACACACACACACACACACACACACACACACACACACACACACACACACACACACACACACACACACACACACACACACACACATACACAGAGGTGGAAGAAGTACTCAGATCTTGTTCTTGAGTAAAGTAGAAGTACTCAGGTCTTGTACTTGAGTAAAGTAGAAGTACTCAGGTGTTGTACTTGAGTAAAGTAGAAGTACTCAGATCTTGTACTTGAGTAAAGTAGAAGTACTCAGATCTTGTACTTGAGTAAAGTAGAAGTACTCAGGACTTGTACTTGAGTAAAGTAGAAGTACTCAGGTCTTGTACTTGAGTAAAGTAGAAGTACTCAGATCTTGTACTTGAGTAAAGTAGAAGTACTCAGATCTTGTTCTTGAGTAAAGTAGAAGTACTCAGGTCTTGTACTTGAGTAAAGTAGAAGTACTCAGGTCTTGTACTTGAGTAAAGTAGAAGTACTCAGGTCTTGTACTTGAGTAAAGTAGAAGTACTCAGGTCTTGTACTTGAGTAAAGTAGAAGTACTCAGATCTTGTACTTGAGTAAAGTAGAAGTACTCAGGTCTTGTACTTGAGTAAAGTAGAAGTACTCAGATCTTGTACTTGAGTAAAGTAGAAGTACTCAGGTCTTGTACTTGAGTAAAGTAGAAGTACTCAGGTCTTGTACTTGAGTAAAGTAGAAGTACTCAGATCTTGTACTTGAGTAAAGTAGAAGTACTCAGATCTTGTTCTTGAGTAAAGTAGAAGTACTCAGGTCTTGTACTTGAGTAAAGTAGAAGTACTCAGGTCTTGTACTTGAGTAAAGTAGAAGTACCAGAGTGTAGGAATACTCTGTCACAGTGAAAGTATTCTAAATGTTCCTCCAGTGAAAGTAGAAAGTACTCTCCTCTAAATGTACTTAAAGTAGCGACAGTAAAAGTAGTCATTGTTTGATTGGTCCATTTCAGAATAATATCTCTGATATGTTTTATAATGATTGATCATTAAAGTGTTCTCAGAGCTGGTAAAGGTGCAGCTAGTTTGAATGGCTTTGTATACTGCAGGGTAGCTGCTGGATTTACTGCAGGTGAACTACAGTCTGATTTAAGGGCTGATTATATTTACCATCAGTAATCCTAATCTGCCTAGCAACTAAAGGTGATAAATATATGTAGTGGAGTAGAAGTACATCATTTACCTCTAAACTGTAGTAGAAGTAATACTCAAGTCAAGAATATTATGTCAAAACTGTAAAGTTCTTGAGTTAATGTACTTAGTTACCACACACACACACACACACACACACACACACACACACACACACACACACACACACACACACACACACACACACACACACACACACACAAACACACACACACACACACACACACACACACACACACTCCATCCCTCACACTCCGTCCCTCGCAGTGCCCACTTCATCAAACCTGCGAGGCTCAGGTAGACGGATGGCGGTGCCACGGGGGCGCCGCTGCTATGGCGGGAAAACAGCAGCGTCAGCGCGCCGGTGACAGTGATGAAGGCGAGAGCGGCAGGAAACCCCCCCGAGCGCTAACAACGCAGCGAGCACAGCCAGAAGCAGACAGTGTGAGGAGAAAACAGCCGTGTGTCCCAGAATGCACTGCTTCTCTGAGGAGCTGCACAATCACTCTGAGATTAAGTGAAATTCGGACAGATTTACCAGAGAAGTCATTTCCAAAACAATGTGCTGTACATAATTAAAGTTTGCGACTGAATTGGACAGATTACAGTCTGCGCTGTCTGCAGTTCACGCTGCTGTCAGCTGTAGCTTTGCATATTGAAAGAGCCGCTCAGGTGTACACATGGTTAGTGCTGCAGCTGCACAATGGAAACTCATTTCACATCAACAAAATGCCTCTGATTGTTATGCACATTTCTGGAACCCTTTCCCTCATTTCAATCTAATGTACTGCATTTTCTCAAATATGCACTGATCTTAGTCTATGGTTCAATGAAGTTTATATTCTGTGTCAATATGCATCTTCATTTTCAATTTTCAATCGTTTTGTTTGTTTAAAATCGTTCTGTTTGTTCTGTCCTCTTACAACTGAAGTCCTTATACTGTGTTCATGTTTGCAGCAGAACTAATTCCTTGTATGTGAAAAAACACTTTGCAATAAACCTGATTCTGATTCTGAATTTACAGGGAGGTTTTAAATGGGAAGATGCTACGGTTGCATGATGGGATTTGTATAAAAGGAAGGTAAATGTGTATTAATAATTATTTACAGTAGAATAACAAGCCGGTTCCTCTCTCCATACGGAGTGGGAAAGGTCTGAAAACATTGGATCAATTGTCAAGATTTCTTTGGATCATCTACTTCAAATGTTGCCTCCTATATCTTTCAAATTCCTCCAAATGTTCGGGGCTGTTATCATAATTATTTGGATTACCTTTAAATACGTTTTCCTCCACTGTTCTTTGGGGGAACGTCCCAATTTCTAACAAAAGGAGCATTTCACTCATTTACTGAAGCATCAACTCTATGCTGTATTCTAAATATTCAGGTATGCTCCATCTTTCAATTACTCCAAGAGGAATCCTTCATGATTGGTATTTCATTTGCAGACAGGTTGCAGATCTACATTTTAGTAGAAAACTTGATGGAGGTGTTGTTATCTTAACCTCTGACTTCTAGTTATGCTTTTGTTCCAATTGCACCATGATTTGATATTCCATTTCATTGCATGATTTGTACATTTGTATATTCCTAATTAGTTTTTTTATTTCTAGTTCTACTTATTTGTTATCCTTCTTCTTTTATTTGTATTTCGCTGCTGCAACGAAAAACAAAATCCCAGTTTGGGATAAATAAAGTATTTCTGATGATGTAAACCGACAATTAAAACAGAGGAACATAATAAAGCAGATTTACTTTGTACTATCTGTCATTATTCAGCTGACTTTAACATGGATTTTTCAATTGCTTCTGCCTGATTGCCTCCATCATATTCATTCATGATGAATCTTTAATGTAAACTTTATGGAGTTTATGATATTTTAACCTCTGAAGTACTTTTAATTATGCTTATACGTTTGATCCTTGATGAAACATCCTGAGTTCACATCGAAGAACACTAATGTTGCATATTTACTTAATTCTGTTATACATGTGTATGTTCAGCCATCATATCATTCCAATTCCTCAATTAAATCACACTCTAATTGTGTGTTGCTTCTGCCTGATTGAGCCCATAGACATGTTGTCATTTCAGCAGCAAACGTGTATTTTAAACTGTGCTCTGGTTCCTCATTCAGCAGGTATTCTGGGAGCGCAGCGTGCTGTGTGTGTGTGTGTGTGTGTGTGTGTGTGTGTGTGTGTGTGTATGTGTGTGTCTGCAGTGTGTGTAGAGAGTACAGTACCAGCAGAGGCCGTCCTCCCTGCCAAAGAGCAAGTTGGACTGAGAGGCCAAGCTGCAGAAGGGGGAAGGAGGGGGAGGAAAAAAAAGAGACAAGCATGTTTAAAAAAGAAAGCTCCAACAGCAGGGAAACAGCGGGACGGAGGCCAGGCACGCTCAGTGGTTACTAGAGGAAGAATAAAAAGGCTCAACAGCTGCTTCAGACATGTTGTTAGAGGCAGGACGGGAAGCGTTGCTGCACACACACACATTTGATTTCCCTCCACACGCAATGCATTCTTACAGTCAGCTCCAATAGAGCGACAAACATCGGAATAATGGGGGTCAAACCAATGGGAGTTGCAGAGGAATATAACAGTGTATTTATTTAAGAGGCTGTCAGAAATACAATAGTTTCAGTGGGATTTGAGGGATGGAATAAGGCATATTTTGCACTCATTTGCAGAATGGAGATGACAGCCCTTTGTTTTTCTGTCTATTTAGTGTCTTTTATGAGAGAATTTACTGTAAATGCTTCATTTGTTGTATGCATTCAGTATGTTGGGCTAACCTATGTTAGACGACAGGTGAATAACACGTTACAACAGCCCAAAGCACTTCCATTAGAAGAAACATGCTGCAGCTTCAAAAACGATGCAAACATAGAAACACAAATGTGCCAAAAGACGTGGAAATTAAGAAATCTTCACCAACTTGAGCAGCATTTACTAAAAGTGACAGTTGGCCAACTTTGTTATCCTCGAACGTATGTGCAGCTTTTAGTAAACGCTGCTCACGTTTCCTCAAGTTTATCAAGATGTTTCTTCCCTGGTTTTTAGTTTCGCATCGTCTCTGAAGCTGCAGCGCGTTTCTCCAAACGGTCGGCCAACGTACTAACACGATGCACGAATCAATTTGCTACTGAGAAGCAGACACCTTTCATACACGGCTCCTAATAGGTGCATGCAAAGTGTAATGTTCTGCTTTGAAACATTGCACCAATAACCATAAGCATCCAATGACTGCAGTCTATATGTTTTTTGCTTAATTAAACTCTTATGTAGCAGGTAGCAGAATGTGTAATGAAGCGTCTGCAGTTTTTTCATGTCTAATGTGTGCTCTGGGAAAACACTGATTCCTCCTGGGAGGTTTAACTGAACAGCCTCTGATAGCATGTGTGCATTGTGCCCTGCTAGTAAAAAACAAGTGCGTCCTGCAAGCAATTCAGCAGTGTGTGTGCGCTGTCTGCAAGTGTGTTTTTATTCTGCTGAGAGAAGGAGGGGATCAGACACAGACTGAGAGACAACATGTGTTTTTGTGGGAGAACAAAAGTGAGAATCAGGGAACTTCAGACATTTCATCCACTCAGGGCATACATTTGTAGCAGTGAATGGATCAAATGGACAAAAACAACAGTGATGCACGAGCAGACAACGTCTCGAGAAGTTGTTTCTTTGCTAAAGTGTCCGGAAGCCCGGTCTGCTGACCCACGCAGAGAGCAAACAAACAAGAAATGGCATCCGGAGAGCGATTCCATACAAACAGGCAAACAAGCCAAATAAGAGAGGCTCTGCAGGGAGGGAGGTGGCAGCCGTGGTATTAACATTTAGATTGGGGGAGTGAAAGGGAGTCAACAGGTGTACGCCAGATTAAACCCGGGAGCAGGAAATAAGCAGGAAGTACAGGAAGAGGAATGATTAAATAAAGGAGGTGGGGGGCGAGATGACAGGAATGATTTCCTGGTGGAGCGAGTTTAAGTGTGAACGACAGCGAAGGCGGCCAAACCGGCATCCGCTGTTTGATCGGACAGAGCTTGTTTGAGATGAAATCAGAGACAGGCTGCAGGAGAGGACAGTTTGCTGTGCTGGGGAAGCAACGCTCGCTTGTTTTTCAGTGACAGACACCGTGACAGACCCCGTGATGCACACACAGACGGATAAACCTGCCTCGTGTTTATTCTACTGTCAAACCGGAGCGCGCTTTAAATCCCTGCTTGCTCAGTAAAGTCAGGATTAGGGATCCAAATGTCTTAAAGAACACAACAGATACACTTATTACTTAATACCCTTTATGCTCCTTTTCGGGTTCATATCAGTATTTAGTGTCTCTACTGGGACATGTCTGCATGCTTTAATGTTAAGACTGCCTGTGCTGCAGCTCCTCTTTTCACCCTCCGTCTGAAACCAGAGCCCAGTCTGCTATGATTGGTTAGCTGGCCGGCTCTGTTGTGATTTGTCAAACGCTTAGAGATGTCCTGCCCCTTAGCCTATCACGTATAATATGGTGGAGCGCTAGCAAATAGAAGCAGCTACTTCTCTTGAGAATGATCACTGGCTCCTTCTTCATTTCCTGAGTGTTTTACCGGATCTTCCCGCTGAATAATTTAATGCAATCTGGACCTGCATTTGTAAAAACAGGGCGATGAGAGGCGCTGACTATATCCTGCTTTCTCAAAGACACACAATCCCCCCGGGAGCCACAGCTGCTGTATACAACAACAAACAACCTATTATCATATTTTCATGGACAATTTTCAGCTTGTCAAACGGAGAAACACACAACAGTCTCCCCGCTGACAGATCGCATTACTTCAAGTGTCAGTTGTTAAATACACTTCTGTTATCTTCATTTCTGTGTGTGTGGTAGAGACTGTGAGCAGCTGCAGCCATACAGTCTCTCAAATTGACTTCATGCACCGACACGTCGGAGGATCTTACTTAAATTGTAGGATTTTTTTTTTTTGAGGACCCAAACATTTTTTTTTAAGATGCAATTTTCTTAGGGTTCTTGCACCTAAACCCCAACCCCTTTGTTGTCCCACATGTATGAAACTTGGTGGGTGTATGCATCACGTGGAGACGACAAGAAAAGTATATTGGAACGAGACCGTAAACCCAACAGGACGTCGGCAATTCTGAATTTTACAGCATTTTCTGGACCATTTTATGCAGCTGCTTCTTTCAATGATCATTTCAGAGTGTGTAGCAAACAAAAATGACCCAAAAGCGTTACAGACTATTAACTGATTATCAAACTCCATCTTATTCCAGCCTTCATTTCATTTTATGTTCATCTAAATAAGCGGCTTTGACAGCGAAGCAACGTCTAAATTATTCTTTCTAGTAGTGCTGCTGTGTCGGAGGAGTTGGAGTCTATGAAGACTGCCAGCTGACAGTGACAGCTAAATGGCTGCCAAGTAAAATGTTAATGCACTGTGGTGCGTACAGAAGAGCACTGGGACGGGTTTGGTCCTGAGCGCAGCATCAGGAGACGCCTTTCAGAGCGAGGCACCGCTGCCGTCACACTGCAGCGTCTTCCTCTTTGTTCGTGACACTTCCAAAGAGCTTCAGATCTCAGAGCTTGGTGTACGAACACCCTTAAAACCACACGGGTAAACTGCCTCTTAAACTGAAGGAGCGATGAAGTACAGACAGCAAAGTATCAACACGTAACACACAGATGGAAAGGACAGAAGGTTCTGTGATTTCTTTGGGTTATTTGGCTCCTAAACGAGCCTGTGAGTATAACTTTACAGATAAACAGGCATAGCAGAGCCGCTTAGCACGAGATGCTATCATGTCATTCACCTCAGGTTAGCAGCAAAATTGGAGATGCAGTTAACCATCTCTGCATTCTGTTTCTCTGCACCCCACATGCTGTGGAGAAAAAGGAGGGAGGGAGGACAAAACAAGAGGCAGTTACAAGCTGCTCCCTTCCACAGGTTAGCCTAGCACAGCCAGATGGCCAACACAAACTTAGAACTAGTGGCTAAAATGCTACGACACATGGTCCTGACAAGGGCTAAGTTAACGGTGGATGATGGCTGGTCCCACCGGCCTGTAAACAATAACATAAACACCTGACTGACTTAAGGACTTGTTCTCTGAAGTAACTTTAGAACCAAAAATAAGATTAGAGACGCGTTTAAAATCCTGTGTGTGTCGTGTGTTGCCGGCAGACTAGCTACCAGGAGCTAAATGAGAGAGGGACCCCAGTGGGAGTGGAAGCTGAGCGGGGGTGAGTGGGTGGATGGGAGGCGAGGTGGGGAGGTGGTGGTTGGGGGGGGGGGGGAGTATCTAGGTCACCGCTAAGATGAATCAAACACAGCTGGGGTGATGCTGCAGCTCCGTACAGGAGAGGTGCTTCAAATGTTTCGTGTGTCTGAGTCAGAGGTGGGAGAAGCACTTCTGATTCATTTAGAGGAGTAAAACCAGAGCGGAGAAATATTCTGTCCTGCATTCAGGGGATTTACATCCAAATCTATTTGTACTACCATAAATTAAAGTACTTTTTGTGAAGAATGGCCATTTTTGGAGTAATATGCGACACATTATGGGATTATAACCAGGCAGAGTAATGGATTAGATGTAACTGGATTAAGTAATCGGATACTGAATGAGATCACTGCTTCATTTAAAAATGGGGTATTACTAGCAGGATGCAATATTACATTTTAAAATAATACATTGATAGTTTCTTCTCTTCTGAGGTTCTACTGTCATGTTGTCTTACATAACACACCTAAAAAACACCTTATTTGTATCTAGTTTTACTTAGAAAGTAATCAGATTACATTACTGTTATTGTTGATACTCAGACTAGGTTACTGATATCGCATTTTTGCAGGTAAATTCTTATTGTAATGGATTCATTTTTCAGAGTAACCCTCCCAACACAAGTTATAATGTGTGCATGCTTTTCATTTTGCAGGTCTGTAGCGTTGGTGGTGGAGATAAATTGAATGTCTTCTCAGGTATTCTAATCCATAAAACCAACTTTGTAATCCTGATGTCACCAAGCGCTCCTCTCCCAGCTGTGTGCCTCACTTTTTAGTGTCCCCTGGTTTGAGTAAACTCTGCTATGACAAGTTGTTGAATGTGTTTCCTCATTCGCATCGTTTTTGAAAGTGCAGCGAGCTTCTCCTAAGAGAAATGTTTTGGGCCGTGCGTTTGCACCTGTAGGCCACCGCATCGTGGAGAGTAACGAAGCATAAAGTGGAAATAAATCAGACTCGTGTTCAGTGCTAAGGTAAATGTACTTAGTTAGCTTTAAGTTGCAGCTGATAAAAAGTCTACTGGTGGGATTTGAAAGACGAAAAGGTCATGAAAAGCATCGAATGAGTTTGGTAAATAAAGAAAAAGCGGCTTACACCAAGTTACTGAGCGACGCCAGGCTGATCTGCCCTGACTGTTGCTGCTGTTGCTGCTGCTGCTGCTGCTGTTGCTGGGAGACTGCTGGTTGCTGTTGCCAGGCAGCCATGGGCGGTGTGAATGTCTGCAGCGCGGTGAGATCTGCGCTCGTCAGCTGGTACTCTGAGATAAAGGGAGGAAGAGAGAGGACGGGTGAGGAGGAGGAGGGTTGAGGGGGATTGTTTTACATCACACAAGTTTCTGGAGCATCAATATTAATCAGAGCTAATCCATATTAATGGAGACCTTTGAAGTGGAAGTGTTCCAGAAGCTCGCACACAATGAACAAAGTGAATATTCATGGGGGTTTGTGGCGTCGCACTGCAAAGGGTTTCAAGTATTTCTTCACGTGGCACTTGAAGATATTTGACGACACAAAGCAGAATGTATCTTTGACTCTGCTTCAGGTTTCCCTAACTCGGTCCTGGTGGTCGTGAAGGTTTGTAAAATAAGATAAACCTGTACTGAGTAAAAGTAGAAGTACTCAGGTCTTGTACTTGAGTAAAGTAGAAGTACTCAGATCTTGTACTTGAGTAAAGTAGAAGTACTCAGATCTTGTACTTGAGTAAAGTAGAAGTACTCAGGTCTTGTACTTGAGTAAAAGTAGAAGTACTCAGGTCTTGTACTTGAGTAAAGTAGAAGTACTCAGATCTTGTACTTGAGTAAAGTAGAAGTACTCAGGTCTTGTACTTGAGTAAAGTAGAAGTACTCAGATCTTGTACTTGAGTAAAGTAGAAGTACTCAGGTCTTGTACTTGAGTAAAGTAGAAGTACTCAGGTCTTGTACTTGAGTAAAGTAGAAGTACTCAGGTCTTGTACTTGAGTAAGTTGAAGTACTCAGGTCTTGTACTTGAGTAAAGTAGAAGTACCAGAGTGTAGGAATACTCTGTCACAGTGAAAGTATTCTAAATGTTCCTCCAGTGAAAGTAGAAAGTACTCTCCTCTAAATGTACTTAAAGTAGTGACAGTAAAAGTAGTCATTGTCTGATTGGTCCATTTCAGAATAATATCTCTGATATGTTTTATAATGATTGATCATTAAAGTGTTCTCAGAGCTGGTAAAGGTGCAGCTAGTTTGAATGGCTTTGTATACTGCAGATCCAAATCTGCCTAGCAACTAAAGGGATTACATACATGTAGACGAGTAAAAGTACAAAGTCGCATAAGATGGAGATACTCAAGCAAAGTACAAGTACCTCAAAAATGTGCGTGAGTAATTGTACTGAGTTAGTTCCCAGCTCTGGAAACATTACAAGCTATTAACGACTGAATGGCCCAAACATTGATTTGAATAAGAAAGTTAGTAGTTCAGTTTCCTGTCCTGATTTAGTTTGTGCTGCGTTCGCTGTCTTACCCGGGTTGTAGGCCGTCTGCATGCCGGAGAAGGGCGCGAGGAGACTGGGTGTTGCCACGGAGACCACAGGTGTGGTGAGTGACTGGGAGCCGCCTAGCCGCTGAGCATTCTGGGAAGACATAGAGATGGAGGGAGGAAAATGAGACACAGGAAGTGGGATCTAGGGACTTTTAGGTGGGTTGGAGGAAGGATTCATGGGGGGTCTCCAGCTAAAGGGAGATTTTTGTACATGACAGGTTAAGGAGGTGGGACATCTCTAAGTGCTTAATCAATCACAACAGAGCTGGCCAGCTAACCAATCAGAGCATATTGGGCTCTGGTTTCAGACAGAGGGTTAAAAGAGGTGCTGCAGCACAGACAGTATGAGAAACATAAAGAGACACTACATACTGATATACACCTGAACATCAGCAGGAGAGGACTCTTTAAAGTAGAGACACTACATACTGATATACACCTGAACATCAGCAGGAGAGGACTCTTTAAAGTAGAGACACTACATACTGATATACACCTGAACATCAGCAGGAGAGGACTCTTTAAAGTAGAGACACTACATACTGATATACACCTGAACATCAGCAGGAGAGGACTCTTTAAAGTAGAGACTCTACATACTGATATACAACTGAACATCAGCAGGAGAGGACTCTTTAAAGTAGAGACTCTACATACTGATATACACCTGAACATCAGCAGGAGAGGACTCTTTAAAGTAGAGACTCTACATACTGATATACACCTGAACATCAGCAGGAGAGGACTCTTTAAAGTAGAGACTCTACATACTGATATACACCTGAACATCAGCAGGAGAGGACTCTTTAAAGTAGAGACACTACATACTGATATACACCTGAACATCAGCAGGAGAGGACTCTTTAAAGTAGAGACACTACATACTGATATACACCTGAACATCAGCAGGAGAGGACTCTTTAAAGTAGAGACGCTACATACTGATATACAACTGAACATCAGCAGGAGAGGACTCTTTAAAGTAGAGATGCTACATACTGATATACACCGTAGAGACTCTACATACTGATATACACCTGAACATCAGCAGGAGAGGACTCTTTAAAGTAGAGACGCTACATACTGATATGAACCGGAAACAGAGTAAAATAGGGCCCCTTTAAAAAGAGTAGGAATGTTGTAATTGTGGACATTAGTACTCCGACATAGGATGCTATGAGGACAACTAAACTGTCCGTTCTTGGGTCTCTGCATCCAGATGACGGTGGTCCGGTTTCACATGGTCTTTTTCTCCTTATATGGCCCCATTGCAGCAGTACATGACATCATCCATTTTGAACAGTAATAAGGATAATGGTTAGCATGTGCTTCCCACTGTACAGCAGAGTGGCTGCAGAGATGTTGTAATGTTACTGGGAACTATTTAATAACCCTATTACTACTGAAATATTTCACCTAAATCACAGCTTGTTCCGCTTCAAGTCCAAATGGAAAACAAACGCATTAGCCTTTGCTCTACCGAGCTGAGTGCAGCAACTCTAATGAACGTTTACTCCTCAGTTTGGGGTTTTATTGGCAGATTAAATACAGACAAATATGTTCAAATCAAAGTAGCAGAGCCGTGATAAATGCGCAGGGGAGTGGATGACTTTTTGCACCCCTGCGAGGAAACACAAGCACCTCCGTTCCTTCCCGAGGCGTTTAACTTTTCCGCCGACACTTTAACATCTGCGTGCAAAGATGACAAGTGTCTCGCATCTCGAGGTGTCGTTGGCACGGCAACGCTGTCGCCAGGGCTGGGGCGCTGGTGTTACATGTAGCGTCACGGAGGAAGGTGTGATGAGAGCCATCGCCGTGCACGGGAATCATGCCGACAGGAATGCATGCATCGACGAACGTGTGTGTGTGTGTGTGTTGAAAACTTATGTGTGTGTCAATGTGTGAAAAGAAGGTATGTGAGGAATGCAAACACGGTGAAAGGTGTTTGATTTTTAGGTGTGTATTTATGCGGAGAAATATGCACGAATACATGTGGGCATGTGTGTGTGTGTGTGTGTGTGTGTGTGTGTGTGTGTGTGTGTGTGTGTGTGTGTGTGTGTGTGTGTGTGTGTGTGTGTGTGTGCGTGTGTGTGTGTGTGTGTTCTAGCTTGTGATGTTTCCTCACTGTGATCCTCTGAGCATCAGCACTCAGATAAACCAAACATGCACATGCTGAGCAGACTGCACACACAGTCAGCCGGTCACTCCGGCTCCCTCAATGTTCCCTCAAGGTTCCCTTAAAGTTCCCTTAATGTTCCTCAAGGTTCCCTTAAAGTTCCCTCAATGTTCCTCAAGGTTCCCTTAAAGTTCCCTCAATGTTCCTCAAGGTTCCCTTAAAGTTCCCTCAATGTTCCTCAAGGTTCCCTTAAAGTTCCCTCAATGTTCCTCAAGGTTCCCTTAAAGTTCCCTCAATGTTCCTTACATTTTCTTGCAATTTTCCCTTAATGTTCCTTTAATGTTCTCGTGATGTTCCCTCAATCTCCTTCAGTGTTTTCTGATGTTCCCTTAAAGTTCCCTCAATGTCCCCTTAAAGTTCCCTCAATGTTCCCTCAATGTTCCCTTAAAGTTCCCTCAATGTTCCCTCAATGTTCCTCAAGGTTCCCTTAAAGTTCCCTCAATGTTCCTCAAGGTTCCCTTAAAGTTCCCTCAGTGTTCCCTTAAAGTTCCCTCAATGTTCCCTTAAAGTTCCCTCAATGGTCTGTTAAAGTTCCCTCAGTGTTCCCTTAAAGTTCCCTCAGTGTTCCCTTAATGTTCCCTCAGTGTTCCCTTCATTTTTCCCTTAATGTTCCCTCTGTGTTCTTTTAATTCATTTCCTTCTAAATAACTCTCAGAAAACTCAACTCCCCCAGGGATAGATCAAGTACTCCTGATTCTGATGCGGTCCGCCTCTCTTGTTATCCAGTATTGTTCTGGGATGTCACCGGGTAAACTTGAAAGTTCATTTGTTTTGGATTCAAGTGTCAAGCCGTCCTGATTGAGACTTAACTCGAGTGTGTCGCTGCGGTGGGACTGTAAGAGGCCCCGGTGTGTATTGAGCCCTGAACCCTGCAGGAACCGGTGCAAGCAGCTGATTGGTTCACGGTGTTTCCGCTGCTCTGCGCTCTCTTCTTCTACTCTCTTCAACGCTAACGGAGGTGCATGCTCGGGCTGGTGTCACACTCATGCTCGGTGAGATCACTCCACATCCACCAGGCTAAAATTTTGAAAGGGTCTTCACCTCACTCACCAACTCCAGCTCTTCCTCTGTCTGCACGGGGGGGGGGAGGAGGGGGGAGTAAAACACAGAGGACCGTTACCTTCCTACTACCAACTGCAAACTAAAATATGAACAATCGAGTTGTATTATAGTTGTACTGACTGCTGGTAGATCTACGTCGATGCATGCTTTGATCTGTCTAATAATTGGTAGTCTGAGATATGTGATGTTGATGATTATGTTTGTACCTGCAGGTGGAAATTAGCTTGGCATAAATAATCTCTTCTCTACTTGAGATGAGTGCATTTAAATACGTGTTCCTTTGTACGGTGGTCGAAAGGTGCAAAGGTGCAAACGCGCAAACCACATTTCCATTTGGAGAAACGCTCGGCAGCTTCAGAAACAATGCAAATGTTCCAAACACACATCTGAAGGAAGAAACTCACGCAACATTCAGCAGCTTGAGGAAAGATTTGCAGCGGTGAATAAAAACGCTTAAGAGGAAAAGAAGAAATGCTGCAAGAAGCTCAAATACAACTGATCTGTTTCCAGGGGACTCTAAAAAGTGATGCACGTTGTTTAAATAGGTCATCAAAAATGTACATTTCAGGAGAGTTTCCAACAACAGAGACAGCTGTCCAGCTCTATGACCCTGAACCCAGCACTCTGGAGCCAGCTGTGTGCGTCTCTCTTTAGGGTCCCCTGGTCTCCAGCTGTGTGCGTCTCTCTTTAGTGTCCCCTGGTCTCCAGCTGTGTGCGTCTCTCTTTAGTGTCTCCTGGTCTCCAGCTGTGTGTGTCGTCTCTCTTTAGTGTCCCCTGGTCTCCAGCTGTGTGCGTCTCTCTTTAGTGTCCCCTGGTCTTCAGCTGTGTGCGTCTCTCTTTAGTGTCCCGACTGCTGGTAGATTACGTCATGCTCTTTGATTGTCCTCAATGTGTCTGAGATATGTGTGTTTTTATGTTTGTACCTGCAGGTGGATTAGCTTGGCATTAGTATCTCTGGTCTCTACTGAGATGATTCTGTGTCTGATCACGTGTGTCCTTTGTCGTGGTCGACAGCGGTGAAAGCCGGAGCACCGGCACCACTTTCTCATTTTGGCCCGTCTCCAGCTTTCGAACAATGCTTTAGTGTCCAACGTCTCCATGAAGGAGTAACTCACGCACTGTCTCAGCTTGTGCGAAAGATTTGGCTCAGCGTGTGAATACTCTTTAAGGGTCAACCGAAGATCAGCTGCAGAGCTCATACACTTAGTTCTGTTCCAGGGGACTCTATAAGTGTGCACTGTTTGTAATAGGTCATCTATGTACCTTTCCAGAGTGGTTTCTCTAACACAGGCCCTGTCTCAGCTCTTTGACCCTTAACCGCCCTGGAGCCAGCTGTGTGCGTCTCTCTAGTGTCCCCTGGTCTCCAGCTGTGTTCGTCTCTCTTTAGTGTCCCCTGGTCTCCAGCTGTGTGCGTCTCTCTTTAGTGTCCCCTGGTCTTCAGCTGTGTGCGTCTCTCTTTAGTGTCCCCTGGTCTCGGGCTGTGTGCGTCTCTCTTTAGTGTCCCCTGGTCTCCAGCTGTGTGCGTCTCTCTTTAGTGTCCCCTGGTCTCCGGCTGTGTGCGTATCTCTTTAGTGTCCCCTGGTCTCCAGCTGTGTGCGTCTCTCTTTAATGTCCCCTGGTCTCCAGCTGTGTGCGTCTCTCTTTAGTGTCCCCTGGTCTCCAGCTGTATGCGTCTCTCTTTATTGTCCCCTGGTCTCCAGCTGTGTGCAACTCTCTTTAGTGTCCCCTGGTCTCCAGCTGTGTGCGTCTCTCTTTACTGTCCCCTGGTCTCCAGCTGTGTGCGTCTCTCTTTAGTGTCCCCTGGTCTTCAGCTGTGTGCGTCTCTCTTTAATGTCCCCTGGTCTCCAGCTGTGTGCGTCTCTCTTTAGTGTCCCCTGGTCTCCAGCTATGTGCGTCTCTCTTTAGTGTCCCCTGGTCTCCAGCTGTGTGCGTCTCTCTTTAGTGTCCCCTGGTCTCCGTTGTGTTGGAGCTTCTTGCAGCGTTTGGTTTCTGCAGCTTTTAGTAAACTGCTCATGTCTCCTCTGCTGAATGTTCTCTAGATGCTGCAGGTGTTGAAGAGCTGCTGAGTTTTGGAACATTTCTGTTGCATCGTTTCTGAAGCTGCAGATTGTTTCTCCTAATGGAAATGTTTTGGGATGTTCTTGCGTGTTTGCTCCGTACTTTTGTTGCAGAAATCTGATTTATTTTGCCAGGTCATGTTCTGCCTCGGGGTCTAAATGCAGGTTGCTCTTCAGGGGAACTCCTCCGTTGCACTCGTCGGTGTAACACGGAGTTTATTTCCGTCTCTGCTTTAGCGAAACCTTTTTTTAGGGTCTGACTTCACGCAGTGTTTATTCCTGTCACGGTGCAGCTTTGTGATGACACAGCGGTGACATTTGCAGTAACATTTTTAATTGTTTTCCTGTAAATGCAACTACGTTTGCACTGCTCATTTCCTCGGCGGCATTCAGCAGCTTTCACCGAGTCTTTTAATTGAACTTGCCCACAGCAGGTCACCTCGTACGGGTCCATTGATTATGCTAATGATGAAATCTCAGGAAATCAAAGCCGCTAATGAACCACTGGTTTCCTCAGGACGTGTAAAAGGTTCAGGATAAGAACACGAGAACCCTCTTATACTCTTATTATGTAAAAGCTTTCCCCTGTGAGTTTGGCCCCGTGTTTGCTCTGCTCACCAGCTGCATGAGGCTCTTGCCGCTCTGCGAAGTGATGACCCTCAGGTCCGGCTTGCGGCTGTTCACCATCTGAGGGCTGGGCGGAGGCGGAGACTTGGCCGGGACTACTTTCCCCAGGCTGTTGCCGTTGGATACGGAGAGGAGGCCCGGGGAGGCCCTGGCGCTGATGTAGCCGTTAGCTGGAGAGAGAGAGAGGAGACATTTAGTGTGTGTGTGTGTGTGTGTGTGTGTGTGTGTGTGTGTGTGTGTGTGTGTGTGTGTGTGTGTGTGTGTGTGTGTGTGTGTGTGTGTGTGTGTGTGTCTAGGGCTGCACAATGTGTGATTATTTTTGACTGATATTGCAATTTGGATATGATTTACAATACTGGAGGGATGCATTATCATTGACAGATGTATTTCAAATGACCATGATGTCACTTTTTAAAACGAGCTTTACTGATCAAAGACATGTTTTTAATTCAGGAGAATATGATTTGTAGGCCGGGACATTATGCAGCTCCACAATCATCATCCAGAATGATATTAACACATATTTTCCCCTGAGAGTTAGGTCATAGAAAAGGCACTTTGTACTTTGATTTTATGGAAACAGTGTGCAGCAAATAAACAAATACTTTTCAATAAAAACAGTGGTGGTTATACTGGTTAGAAAATATCAGTATTTATTCAGTCAAACAAAGAGGAGGTAGTAGCACATTTGCCAGGGACTATTTTCAGCGGCGGATTAATCCACATGAATATAAACAAAGCTACCACAGTGTAGAGCAGGCAAACATTCGGTCTGCTGGAAAAAATACTACTTTTTCTGACTTCATGAGAATCTGCTTTAATGTAACATCATAGAGTAGCTTCATCCCTACAGAACTCTGGCTCTGTCGCTCTCTCTCTTCACTTTCTCACGGCTGTATTCCTGCAACACGACAGAACGTCACCTCTGTTGAACACACCCTGCTTTCACACGGGCCGCATTCCATCAACTGCAGTTCAGCAACAACAACAACAACAATCACTCATAAAGAAGACAACAAAAACCTGATTCATGACACACTTAAAAAGCACGTAAACACCTCTGTGTGTGTGTGTGTGTGTGTGTGTGTGTGTGTGTGTGTGTGTGTGTGTGTGTGTGTGTGTGTGTGTGTGTGTGTGTGTGTGTGTGTGTGTGTGTGTGTGTGTGTACAATCGTTCTTAGTTAAATTTTTATCTTGGGAGATGAAATATATTTTTAAAATTAGGTCTTTCACCAAAAATGACTCGTATTGAAGTGTCATGTTTTTGCTAATTGAGTTTTCAATCAAACTGTTTAAAGAAATACCCCAAAAAATAGTCATGCCAACGAGACTCCAGCAGACAGCAGCCTGTTCGTGCTACTGAGGTCCTAAATAACAGCTCCACCTAAACACTAAAAGCATGCAGAGAGAGAGAGAGAGGAATAGCGGGGACTTTCCCAGCCCTCACACACACACACACACACACACACACACACACAATCATAGGAGTCAGGGTGCGTGTGTGTGATAGCAGCAGATAGCGGTTCCTCCATGACGCCGCCTCCAGACCACAGTGGCATGTGACTGCTTCATCTCCGTAACACACACACACACACACACACACACACACACACACACACACACACACACACACACACACACACACACACACACACACACACACACACACACACACACACACACACACACACACACACACACACACAGCCCCTAACACAACTCAGTGTGGGGTGGGAAAGGCGGCAAGGAGGAGAAACAGTGAAAAAGGAGGAAGTGCGTGAGGAAGAGGAGAAATATAATATATGTGTGTGTGTGTGTGTGTGTGTGTATGTGTGTGTGTGTGTGTGTGTGTGTGTGTGTGTGTGTGTGTGTGTGTGTGTGTGTGTGTGTGTGTGTGTGTGTGTGTGTGTTGTACCTAGTAATGTCTTAGCAGGAATTCATAGACACAACTTTCTCATGCATTTCTGTGTGTTTGTGTCCAATGGAGTCACTCTTACTGGACCCCAGAGGCATTCCTGTTTGAGTGTTTGAGGGGAGAAACGATAAATTGTGGAATAATATATCAGGACACAAAAATGTGACAATATGCAACAAATTAATCTTGAAGGGCCAGGTTCCTCAGTACGGTCTCATGGTTTCTGGTGTTGCTGATGTTTTAGTGCATGTAAATGGTCTGCAGAGGCTAAAATCCCTGTGTTCCCTCCAGAGGGAGTTTCTAAAACGAGAAAATAATTAAATCAAACAAATTAACATCTAAAAAGAGAGAAAATTAAAGACAGTCTTCACTTTGCATTAGAGAGTGTGTGTGTGTGTGTGTGTGTGTGTGTGTGTGTGTGTGTGTGTGTGTGTGTGTGTGTGTGTGTGTGTGTGTGTGTGTGTGTGTGTCCTATTCTGAGTGTGAGTCATTCCCACATGCTGATGTCTCTTTATGTTGGTAAGTAGTTTTCTGTTTTCACTTTACATGTGCTCTTGCGCTCTGTGTATGAGTGTTAGCTGCTGCAGTGTGTGTGTGTGTGTGTGTGTGTGTGTGTGTGTGCGTGTGTGTGTGTGTGTGTGTGTTTGTGTGTGTGTGTATGAGTGTTAGCTGCTGCAGTGTGTGTGTGTGTGTGTGTGTGTGTGTGTGTGTGTGTGTGTGTGTGTGTGTGTGTGTGTGTGTGTGTGTGTGTGTGATGTCTCCTATTACGCGAGGACGGGCGTGGGAATGTGAGGAATGCCGGGTGACGTCAATGGTGACATTCCCGGATCCCCGAGTCCCCGGACAACAGCTGAGAACGACAGATCAACAGAGGACAAGAAGGAGGATGAGGAGGAGGAGGGGGAGGAGAAGGAGGAGGAGGAGGGGAAGACGGAGAACGAAAGGAAAGTGGAAAGGATGAAGGATGTAGGAGGAGAGAGAGTAAAGATGGAGGAAAGAAAGCAGAGAGCTGGAGGAGAGGAAGAGTTAAGGATGGAAAAGGATGTGAAAGAAAGAAAGGGAACAAGAGAGGGAAGGAAATGAAGAAGGAAGTAAGGATGGAGGGAAGAGAGGAGACAGCTGGAGGAGAGGAAAGGAAATGACGTAGACAAAAGAAAGACAACAGGAGGAGTAGGATTTGAAATAAGGTGAGGAAGAAAGGAGACAGGAGGCGAACACTTCGGGAGATGCAGCAGTGAGAGAGTTCAGAGAGGAGCCGCTTCCTCAATATTTCATATGGAGACTTGGCTTTGGAGCAGAGTTCATATAACATGTACTGATTTCCTCTGGCCCAGCTGACCCTGAGACAACACGTCATCAAGTGGATCTAGATTATTTAGGTATATTATCATGTGTACTATTATTGCAGTATCTGTCCTATGAGTGCAGTATGTGTACTATTATGTGTACTATTACTGCAGTATGTGTACTATTACTGCAGTATGTGTACTATTACTGCAGTATCTGTCCGATTGTGTGTCTTATTACAGCAGAATGTGTACTATTACTGCAGTATATGTCATATTACTGCAGTATGTGTACTATTACTGCAGTACGTGTACTATTACTGCAGTATATGTCCTATTACTGCAGTACATGTCCTATTACTGCAGTAGCTGTCCTATTGTGTGTCTTATTACAGCAGTATGTGTACTATTACTGCAGTATGTGTCCTATTACTGCAGTATGTGTACTATTACTGCAGTATCTGTCCTATTGTGTGTCTTATTACAGCAGAATGTGTACTATTACTGCAGTATATGTCATATTACTGCAGTATGTGTACTATTACTGCAGTACGTGTACTATTACTGCAGTATATGTCCTATTACTGCAGTACATGTCCTATTGTGTGTGTTATTACAGCAGAATGTGTACTATTACAGCAGTACATGTCATATTACTGCAGTATGTGTACTATTACTGCAGTAATACTAAACATACTGCAGTAATAGTACACATATTGCAGTAATAGTACACATACTGCTGTATGTGTACTATTACTGCAGTATCTGTACTATTACTGCAGTATCTGTGCTAATGGGATTTAATGGGGAGCTCTGGCCTGCCTCAAAGTCACCTCTGAGGAGAGGCCGGTGCCAAGACAAGGGACAGTTGGACGGGGGGTGGGGGGGGGGGGATTATTCCACAGAGAGGAGTGGGAACAGCTGAGGGAGACAGGATGAAAGGGGGAGGGTGGAGAGGGAGGAGTAAAGCATGGCTACAGAGAAACTCTCACATTACTGAACTTGTTTGTCTGGATTTCAGAAGCGTTTGTTCTTCATGTTAGTCAGAGTGAATCTGGAGTGTGTTGGCAGAGGAGGCGCACTCTGCTGATCCCACTCTCAGATATTTGTTGTCCTGCACCAGCTGGCAGACACACACCGGGTCAGGAATATTATCACGCTTTTAAGATACTTTTAAGATACAGGTTTGTGAGTTTGGAAACAACAACCGGAGCAGCTGCGGAGCTTCAGAGAGCTTTATGTAAATGTGACTTCCTCCTCTCAGACGCTCTCCTCGTGTTTCCCTTTGACACCATGAAACTGTTCCTCCGGACTGTTTACAAGCAGCCTGACCCTCAGCTGTCGAAAAGTCAACAGGTGTGCGTGTGTGTCATGCATACATGTCTGCCTGTTGCTACACATAAAATATTCTGGGAGAGAAAGTGTACTTACGGACAGGACTCGGGCACGCTCCATTTGAATTCCCCATATCTCCTAACAGAGCACCTGCAAGAAAAACACACCACGGCAATTACAGATATATATTTGAATTGAACTCACATTTAAGTTAGGTCAAGTGGAAGGGTAGAAAAACTCTCCTCAGTTACATTGTTTTTCATGATAAATGAGTTTTAAAAAATGTATAAAATAAAATACTAAATGAAAAAAATAGAAATGAATTAATAAATAAACAAATGAGAAATGTAATAAGTATAGTCTTGGGGTAATAATACAAAAAAATATATAAAGGGGCTGAAATAATAATAATAATAAGTACCAAAATATATATTTGTTTCATTAAATATCAAACAAATGTAAATACAGATCACTACACCAAATATAACAGTTTAACAAATACATGAAAGTGTGTTTTATATTCTGAAAATACGTAAGATTGGTTAACTGGTTTCAGAATATTAGAATATATATTAGATATTAAAATAAATAACAATAACATTAATGACCAAATCAGTGATTAACAAACATTAGTGTCATCTCTTGGTCAAAAGAAATGGTGTTATTTTTAACCCTGATTATCTTTAAGGGATTTTTTATAAGGCTTTCAACACAAAAGGTCGTTATCCAAAGTATGCCTAGTATTGTTTGCTGATTTTAATTTGTACGTGTTGTTTTTGGACACTATGAGGCCTACAGTGAACCCTGAAATGTTGAGGAGCCTAAAGTTTAAGGTTAGAAATGTATAGCAGGGGTCCTCAGCACATAGAAACTGCCGGATGCTAACCTGTATATGTTGGGCAATTTACACAATTAGCATAAGTGCCGTTAATTAAAATAACAGCATGAATTAAAATGCCTTTTAAAAGATCAGGTTTCTTTTAAAACACCATTATTCATTTTTTACATGTAAGAGTTATTCCGAACAGCACTGATATTAAATGCTGCACATCCCGATATAATTGAAAACAAGTGTGTCATTTAAAAAGTGCTCCTGCTATCGACTCTCACTCCAGCGCGTGAAGGACCTTAATTGGTAACAATTCTGCCTCACAGTTAATTCGTAAGAGGCGTGCTCGATGGTACTCGTGTCGTATTGCACAAGAAATCTCTGCACTCGTTCTAAAGTGAGTATAAAAGGTTAATTAAGCACCAACTAGAACAGGATGGTGTGAAATGCATGGTTTTATTGGCAGCAACAGTAAAATAGCTGCTGATTATCTGACTGTGAGGCTGTGAATAAAGAGAAATATAATACAGCTTCTATCTGTTTCCCACCATCATGTATTTTGTGTGTTTTCTTATTCATGTGTTGGAACTAAGCCTAGGTATTGTTTGGAATATTTAGATTTTGTGTCCTATAGATTATTTTGTAATACAATATCTGTTTTTTAGTACAAATAAGAAAACAGTATCTATTTTTACATTAAAGGAAAAAAGTCACGTGTCAGATGCTTATTTTATATATATATATATATATAGTATCTTAATGTGACTTCAATGTCTTAATGAGGGGTACAAACAGAATAACATAAATGTATTTGAAAAAGGGACGCTTGTAAAAGTGCTTGTAAAACATTAAGCATATTTATAGTCATTATCTTATATTTTTACTGAAGTGACAAGACTTGTTTTTGTAATGGAGTATTGATTTTAGGTTGGATTAAGATTCTTCTTTTTCCACAACACACAATAAATTACATTTGATTTATATTTCAATGCTTTATATTGATGAATTACACTTTAAGTGGTATTCAAAAATAGTCAATATGATAGCCAGTCGTAGTTGCATTAGCTGATGAGCTAACCCCGCTACATTAACAGTGACATCTTGTAAAGCTGAATTCATCAGTATTTCTTATAATAAAAGTGGATTAAATGATGCAAATGTGATTATAAAAGGGGGCAAATGCAGTGGATTATCATCAAAGCGCTTCCCTTTATAAAGTATTTTAGCGTCTTTCAGCTCCTTGTTTTGTTTCCCTAAAACAAAGGTTAGCGCTTAGTCAATGTTGTCTTTACAGCTGTCCCCAAAAGGCCAAAAAGTGCATTTAAAATCAATTATTTCTACCTGAAAATGTCAAAATAGAGAAATGTGCTTCAACCCTTTACAGCTAAGACACATTTCTACACAGCTCAATATGTTCCATACTATTATCTACACCTATCAGGAAGTGGAGGTCCTGAGGGTTGACTGAGTAATATCTGGCTGGATGGATGTGTATAAAAGCCTCAATAAGCAAACACCATGAACCCTACCCGGTGGTAATATGGGATGCATAGCGGGGCGCAGATGAGGAAGAGGAGGGAGGGAGGGAGGGGCGTCCATTACCGCTACGAGCAACCCTCCTGCCTCGGAGGACGGCGTGTTATGAAAGATGCTGTAATGGATTTGTTGCGCGTTACATCACCTAATTCTGACTCACAATGAGATTACGCCGGTCGGAACAAAGCCTGATAAGTAACCTCGTCTGAGACGCAGAAAATGGGGCACAAATCCTTTTAGTCAGAGGGTGAGGGATCGCTGTGGCGCACGGAGGCAGCAGTCGAGGAAATGATGGATCTCTGTCTTTATGGAGGTGGTGTGTACTTATCAGACAGACGGGTAATAGACAGGGGAGTCAGGACATCGACACACTGACACTGACTGACACACACACACACACACACACACACACACACACACACACACACACACACACACACACACACACACACACACACTTTGGGTGTTTTGAGGCTTTACGACTCTCGATAAAACCCTCTTGCTGCAAACAGAGGGTAGAGAAATAATTTGACAATGATAGAGGGATTCAAATATCTCCACAGTAGTGCAGTGATGTCGTATTTCTCTGTTGGACCCTGAAGGCAGCATCTTCCTCCACAAAAATCCAAATGGGATTTCTCCATGTGATTTTGGATTATTGCAGAAAATGATCTCTGTGTTAAACAAACGTTATGATACTTAGACTGTTTGTTCCACATATTAACACCATTTTATGATTTCTGCAGTAAAAAGCTAATGTTGGGCTATAAAGGAACTACAGCACGGTCCCATGACTTCACGTCACCACCGCTAAGCTAAAGGAGGCTAATGTTGGGCTATAAAGGAACTACAGCACGGTCACATGACTTCACGTCTCCACCGCTAAGCTAAAGGCGGCTAATGTTGGGCTATAAAGGAACTACAGCACGGTCACATGACTTCACGTCTCCACCGCTAAGCTAAAGGCGGCTAATGTTGGGCTATAAAGGAACAACAGCACGGTCACATGACTTCACCTCTCCACCGCTAAGCTAAAGGTGGCTAATGTTGGGCTATAAAGGAACTACAGCACGGTCACATGACTTCACGTCTCCACCGCTAAGCTAAAGGCGGCTAATGTTGGGCTATAAAGGAACTACAGCACGGTCACATGACTTCACGTCTCCACCGCTAAGCTAAAGGCGGCTAATGTTGGGCTATAAAGGAACAACAGCACGGTCACATGACTTCACGTCTCCACTGCTAAGCTAAAGGCGGCTAATGTTGGGCTATAAAGGAACAACAGCACGGTCACATGACTTCACGTCTCCACTGCTAAGCTAAAGGCGGCTAATGTTGGGCTATAAAGGAACTACAGCACGGTCACATGACTTCACGTCTCCACCGCTAAGCTAAAGGAGGCTAATGTTGGGCATGATTGATGTTTCATTTAACCTTCATTTCTTAAAAACATCCCACTATTTTCTCATTATTCTAACTTCACACTAATATTCAGACTTTTTGTCTCCCAATAATTTTTCCTTTCTATTTTCTTTTCTAACTTCTATTTCTGGATTTTTTTCTAAATGTCGACTTTTAAAAAATTCAAGTTATTTTTTTGTAATTATCAATTTCTTCCTGAAAATTATCTCTTTGTTTCTAACTGTGAACTTTTAAAAATGTTCGATTATTTTCTCAAACGTTTGACTTTTTAAGTCATTTTGGGACGTTAGAAATTGGTTTCATTATTTATGGGAATTAAAATGACATTGGGGAAAATGTGAACTTTATTAAGCCTGCTGGTAAAATGCTTTAGCCTGCCTCAGAATTCAGTGTTTCACCATAATGTTTGTTTGCCATCAGTTTACTAGAACGATGAGAAGCTGATCATGTGTGAATCGTCTCTGTTGTGATAAGTGAACCGCTTAGAGATGTCCCGCCCCTTAGACTGACATGTTCAATGCGTTAGCCAATAGAAGCGCGGGTGTTACATAGCGATGTCAGTAAGTTCCGGATGCAAACGAAGGAGTTCAATGGAGGCGTCGAAAAAGCACATCAGGGCGTCTTTAAAGTAATCTAAATCTAAGTGAACAAACGAGCAGAGCCGCCAACACTACGCTTTCAATGCACGGGTATTGTTTTAAGACAGGCTGGAAAAACTGCATCTTTCCTTTAAACCATTAAAAAGAATCGGAGTTTCTTCAGTGTTTGAAAAGTCTCTCAGCGCTTTCTGCACTGCAACACAACAGCTGTCAATCAAAGCGTGTGGGCGCGTCGCTCTGAAGCCTGTTGTCTTTTGTAGAAGTTGTTTGTTAAAGATGCTTCTCTCTTCTTCAATGTACGTCAAACTGCTGCTGCTTTCAGAAACTCATCGTCATCTGAGCACTTTGTTTTTTAAAGAGAGAGCCACCAAATGATAACTCTCATTTTACATGCATTTACTTAATATGGAGTAAAATGTGCTGATATCTTTGAAAATTGGGATTTTAAAATGTGTAACTATTACTTTTTGGGGGTTATTTCTTCTTGTTATTATATTGATTATTTTTTAGAATTGATTAGTTTTACGGTTGTTTTGTTTTATACTCCGTTTTGGTTTTTCAGAACAGACTTCTCTGGTTTGTAATTGTGCACTGAATGGAATATAAAGCCCCAAAAATAAGTAAAGAAAAGAAGAAAAATGTAACAAACTTTTAATAAATACAAACATTATGATGAGAAGATCTCAAACCCTTTTAAAAAATGAACTTGAATGAAGTCACAATTTAACCAATTCTCATCCATGGGCTGAAATAATACTAACCAGAAATGAAAATAAGAGCATTTCTTGGTTTGAAAATGCCCCAAAATGATCGATGCCGTGTCTCTTACCTGCGCTGGCCGGTCGCTGCGGTAACCCCGGCGACACGGTGTTCCTCTGCAGAGACGGTTGCTGTGGCGACAGGAGGCGGGGGTCTGTGAGGGCGGAGGGGACGAAGGAGGTGGTGGTGACCAGCGCGCCGCCGGGGTTGTTGCTGAACTGCAGGGCCGCCGCCGCGTTCTGATTGGACACGGGCACGGTGACGGGCATGGAGAAGTTGGGCTGAGGGACTCCTGACTGGAGGAGAGACAGGAAGGAGGCGGGGCTTAGAGTGATGTAACACACATATGAACACACGCATGCTTTTATCATGTACAGGTGATCAGTTAGTGATCAGCAGCAGAGCAACACGCAGTCAACAATCACAACCAGAGTGTTTCCAAAACAGACCAGATGATATTCAGCTAATGGACAATTACATTTAAGGCTTTTTAAAATGTCAATTGGAAAGATATTTAAGACCAATTAGATGTAAATGTTTTCCCTTTTCTGCCGTGTTTCTGTGCACGACACAAATTACTTTGAGATTTTACCATGCAACACCTGAACAAGGCATACTACAGAGCTTCCCAGGGACCTAAGACCTATCTTTTACGTAAATTAAATTATTGCTATTTAGAATTAACTAATTAATTAAGGGTTTTGGAAATTGACTCTTCAAGCAAACACACATCTCTCCATCACACACACACACACACACACACACACACACACACACACACACACTCAGTTTTATCATGCAAGGTGACTTTGTGGGCCAGCTTTTGTGTGTCGCCTCTCATGCCGGGTTAAAGACTTTAAAGTCGCAGCAGCGGGTTATTGCTTCAGCGTCGGGTTATTGGTGACATCACACCGACCCCCCCCACTGCTCATCACCCTGATGAATAAATACCCTGATGTGTGTGAGATCGCCTTCAGTGAGGATGTATACCTAAACTCCTGGAAAGGACTCCTTCCCTTATATCGAATCCTATGGGTTTTGGGGTAGCCTGAGATAAACTCCACTGTTTAGAAAAAGCTATTTTCTAAAGAGTCTAAATTAGGCGACCAAACGCCATCACGCCCAACATTAGCCACCTTTAGCTTAGCGGTGGAGACGTGAAGTCATGTGACCGCGCTGTAGTTCCTTTATAGCCCAACGTTAGCCTCCTTTAGCTTAGCGGTGGTGAGGTGAAGTCATGTGACCGTGCTGTAGTTCCTTTATAACATTATCAAAGGAACCAGGGAGATGCTAACTTCCGAGCCTGCCTACAGAAGTATGCAATCAGGGCACCTCTCTTTAGTAGTTTCGCTAACATTTTGAATAAGTGTGCATCCCTCGACCGAACAGCCGGGGGTCCAGGACAAAATCAAGAGCGAGGATCTCGAGTTGTCCCGCCAACCGACCCATTTCACCCTGTTCTAAATGGATGTGTGAAAGCAGGTCTTCTATATTTAGAATATGGGCCACTGTACTCAAAGAGCCTGAGACCCAGTTTAACTGAGAGGAGGACGAGGGCACCTCCCTGCCCTTCATCTCTGCCTCTCGTCCTTCAACTGTGTTGAGTAACTTTTTGGGGAAAGAGGAGAAGAGAGGGCAAAAAACGAAAAGGGGGTAAAAAATACGTCTGATTAAACGAGAAGCTATCTCTAATTTTAAGGGTGCAACATTTCTGAATAATTTGAATATATTTCTGTAAAACGTTTTTAATGAAAGCAACGTTTCAATTCTTACCCATAAATAGGGCAAACATTATTCGGTCCTAGCAAACTGTAGCCATTAAAAACAATACATCCAACTATTTGTATTTATTTAAACTTCATATTTCAGAGGGAGTTTGTAAATAAGAGTGTACAGATGGAGCTGTACAGTAAGTGAGGTGGTGGGGGGGGGGGGGGGGCAGCTCACAGCACTGCAGCACTGCACACCGGCCAAGCAGGAAGGGGAAGGGGGCAGTAAATGGAGGTATGGATGAGGGGGGGGAGGGTTGTAAACACACAGCACTGGAGAAGATTTAATGTCGCGGAGGAGGAGGAGGAATATATTTCAGGGACGATGGCAAATGTCTGGAAAACGGGGGGAAATCGAACCAGCAACTTTTGTTTAGCGGGTCTTTAACCTCACGACTAACGAGGATGTTGTTCAAAACAATTAAACAGTCCTGCTGATGTTCAGGTGTATATCAGTATGTAGAGTCTCTACTTTAAAGAGTCCTCTCCTGCTGATGTTCAGGTGTATATCAGTATGTAGTGTCTCTACTTTAAAGAGTCCTCTCCTGCTGATGTTCAGGTGTATATCAGTATGTAG
Organism: Eleginops maclovinus; assembly: GCF_036324505.1. NCBI lineage: Eukaryota > Metazoa > Chordata > Actinopteri > Perciformes > Eleginopidae > Eleginops > Eleginops maclovinus. The sequence continues at coordinate 1,292,392 of NC_086351.1, read as the reverse complement.
AGTCTCTACTTTAAAGAGTCCTCTCCTGCTGATGTTCAGGTGTATATCAGTATGTAGAGTCTCTACTTTAAAGAGTCCTCTCCTGCTGATGTTCAGGTGTATATCAGTATGTAGCGTCTCTACTTTAAAGAGTCCTCTCCTGCTGATGTTCAGGTGTATATCAGTATGTAGGGTCTCTACTTTAAAGAGTCCTCTCCTGCTGATGTTCAGGTGTATATCAGTATGTAGAGTCTCTACTTTAAAGAGTCCTCTCCTGCTGATGTTCAGGTGTATATCAGTATGTAGAGTCTCTACTTTAAAGAGTCCTCTCCTGCTGATGTTCAGGTGTATATCAGTATGTAGCGTCTCTACTTTAAAGAGTCCTCTCCTGCTGATGTTCAGGTGTATATCAGTATGTAGAGTCTCTACTTTAAAGAGTCCTCTCCTGCTGATGTTCAGGTGTATATCAGTATGTAGTGTCTCTACTTTAAAGAGTCCTCTCCTGCTGATGTTCAGGTGTATATCAGTATGTAGTGTCTCTACTTTAAAGAGTCCTCTCCTGCTGATGTTCAGGTGTATATCAGTATGTAGAGTCTCTTTATGTTTCTCATACTGCCTGTGCTGCAGCTCCTCTTTTCACCCTCTATCAGAAACCAGGGCCCAGTCTGCTCTGATTGGTTAGCTGGCCGGCTCATCCGGTGTGATTGCTATGACCTCATAGATTTTGTAAGGTATACTTTATAACTGAACTTAATATAATTGATATTTTACAATTACACACAAAATACTCATGTTGGATTTTCTTTGAAACAATTCCAACATTTCTGGGAACTTTTTTATAGAAAGAAAATAAAGAACCACAAATACAAAATAAAATGTGACTTGAATTCATTAGAAATACTGTATATTTAAGGAATTGTCCTATCTGTGAAACATAGATATGACAACATTTACTTTAAACTCACAGACCTCAAAGAGATTGTAATTCATGAACCTAATCATTACTATTTTACAAACATGTTGTGTTTGCATCATCAGTCTCTCCTTAACCAAACTGTTCTTGTGCTTTTTTCGATAAATCTGACATATTTAATGAACCTGGGATCACTGCACGCTAACATCAGATGACTCTTTGTAGATTACTGATTTATAATGAACTTTTCTCTTAAGGATTTAAAATTGAGATGGTTTTTGAGAGGAGACTTTGCATTGTGCTAAACGACTGTTATCTCCTTCAGACACCATGGCTTTTTCTCATACGTTCATCTGTAAGTGCCATAATTTGTTGCTCGGCCACTTCTCCACAGGACCTCCACAGCCTCTAGTTGCTAGGCGATTGATGACATAACCACCATAAAAAAAACCTCTTCTTCTCCTAATATGAAATTCAAACGTGTCCTCACCGTCACCCCGGTCTGCGCTCCGCTCCGCTGAGCATTAATCCGTGTTTCCGACAAATTACAAGTGAATTTGCATCAACCCACTCCAACTTCATTTAGCGGTGGCGCTGCTAAGGACAGAGCGAGGGTTAATTGGGCACAGAGGCTGAGAGCCCAAGGACATAAATTAGGAGGTTTACCACTACAGCCACGAAAGCCTCTCCAAAACTGACCAGATTTAGACAATCATACACGGCTTGAAGTCAGATTGAAGACTTTTACGACTTGCAAGAAGCATTTGGTAGATTATTGATTGGATTTAGGAAGTTTTCGGCTCGATATTTAAGAAAATGAACTCTGATTTAAGAAAATACTTGAAACTATTTGATTTAATTTGTCAAGAAGACATTTATTGATCATCTTCAGGTGTATATCAGTATGTAGAGTCTCTACTTTAAAGAGTCCTCTCCTGCTGATGTTCAGGTGTATATCAGTATGTAGCGTCTCTACTTTAAAGAGTCCTCTCCTGCTGATGTTCAGGTGTATATCAGTATGTAGAGTCTCTACTTTAAAGAGTCCTCTCCTGCTGATGTTCAGGTGTATATCAGTATGTAGAGTCTCTACTTTAAAGAGTCCTCTCCTGCTGATGTTCAGGTGTATATCAGTATGTAGTGTCTCTACTTTAAAGAGTCCTCTCCTGCTGATGTTCAGGTGTATATCAGTATGTAGAGTCTCTACTTTAAAGAGTCCTCTCCTGCTGATGTTCAGGTGTATATCAGTATGTAGTGTCTCTACTTTAAAGAGTCCTCTCCTGCTGATGTTCAGGTGTATATCAGTATGTAGAGTCTCTACTTTAAAGAGTCCTCTCCTGCTGATGTTCAGGTGTATATCAGTATGTAGCGTCTCTACTTTAAAGAGTCCTCTCCTGCTGATGCTCAGGTGTGTATCAGTATGTAGAGTCTCTACTTTAAAGAGTCCTCTCCTGCTGATGTTCAGGTGTATATCAGTATGTAGTGTCTCTACTTTAAAGAGTCCTCTCCTGCTGATGTTCAGGTGAATGAGGCTGAGGAAAATGAAAATTATACCAAGAAGCTGTTAGGTAAATAATTCACTAGCTTTGCCGGATGTTGATTCTGCATGTGGAGAACGATAAGCTGCTCCCTCAGAGGAGCAAATCAGGTGTGTTTCCTGGGCGTGAGGGTAAATCTGAGTTTACCTCATGGACTACTTCCCCTTCCTCCTTCCTGAGCGCCTTTGAACGTTTAGTATTGTTTGTAGGTTAGGATTGTCCCATCTTATTTGTTGAGCAGCTGAGGATCCAAACACAGAGGCAGCTTCACATTAATGTTCGATGGACCTTCAGACGGCACAGAAGTTGTCCTGTAAATTATTTTGTCTTCCTCCTCATGATCCCTTTCCAACTTTTGTTTTAGCATTCAGATCAAATATAATAAATGTGAATGAGTCTCAGGTGAGCCTCTAAGAACAGATCAGTTTCAAAGGGATAATTATGCAGCTAAATACTAAATATTACAAGAAGGTTCTGGAGCTTTGAAGAACTTTAGTATGACTCAGCACATACAGTACATGCAATGCCCTAAATAATCACTTAATATTATCCAACGGTCACATTTACTGTAGAATACCTATTTTAAAATGTGACTTCTTCTCACAGGAAGAGTAATAAAGTAAATGTCAATGAGTCTGATCTACACAGGACTCTTTATTTATCCAGATGTAATGTTGGCAGTGTATATCAGAACATTAATGACAGAAATAATTGTTGTAAATTACTACATTGTGAGTTTTTCCTTAAAAAGAAAACAAAAACTCTGATAAAAAATAATAAAATAAATGCTATTTTTTACTCAAATGATCAGAATTATACCCACAACTTAACCTGCTATAAAGACGTTTTGACAACTTTAATATACTGTCATAAAATTAAGGTTCAACGACATAAAACTGCAGACATTTATCATCTCTTTAGGTAATTTAAATTGAATTCAAAGCGTTATTACTGGTGACAAAAAGCTGGAGCGTGTTGGTTATTCATTGTGAAAGCCAACAATGTGAAACTGAATGAGATGTGATTAAGTGTGCGGCTGGAGCAGCGCCTCAGTCTCGTGTTTCACACACTGAGCCCCGGCTCTTTGCTAAAGGGCAGCGCGGCGCTCGTCGAGGAAGAAAAAAATAATCTATTTCTTATTCAATTTCCCACTCAGAGTCTCAGAGCCAGGATCAAAACACGGACCCTCGGGTGGGAGAAAAAGCTCCATTTTCTCCTCACTTTCACAGTGCCAGCGTAACGTTAGCTCGGGGGAGGTTTGGGGAGTGGGGGTCTCGTCTCGCCAAGTGTCCTTCCCGCTCTCCCCCGCCACTCTCTCCCCACCTCGGGAGGTATTTTAGTACAAGCAGGATTAACTTGTATGTCCCGGCCCCTCGCTGTCATGCTGCGGATTATGGAGCCGCGGGGGGGGGGGGGGGTGTTTCCGTTTGTCGGTGCCCTGTGTAAAAGGTGTGCCTGGCAAACCTGGCAGGATGAAGGGCAGTATGCTGGGGGTGGGGGTGCTAACTGCTAGTGGGGTTAGGCTAGCATCCAACAGCTTTACATCTGTGTTGAATCAGGCTCCTTTAAAAAGTCCCTAGATCATTTTGGGGGTTTTGGGTTTTCCCCTATCCTGCAGTGTGTTCTGTTATAGTGCATGTAAATGGTCTGCAAAGGCTAAAATCCCTGTGTTCCCTCTAGATATTATCTCCCCTCCCCCTCCCCCTTCCCCCGCCTGAAACGCCTCCATCGGACTCCTCTGTTTACTTCAGGAACAAAGTGACATAGAACACTAGCGCTCCAACTCATTGTACATGATAGGCTACGGGGCGGGATGTCTCTAAGAGGTTGACCAATCACAACCATAAGCACATTTTGAACATTAAAGCATGTAAACACAGGAGGGGCACGAATACATATAAATGAACCTTAAAAATAGCAGAATATCTCCTCTTGGCTGGGAACAGTTCACATTTGTTTCCTTTATTTGTTCATCTATCTATCTATCCATCTATCCATCTATCTCTCCATCTCTCCATCTCTCCATCTCTCCATCTCTCCATCTATCTATCTATCTATCTATCTATCTATCTATCTATCTATCTATCTATCTATCTATTTATCTATCCATCCATCCATCCATCCATCCATCCATCCATCCATCCATCCATCCTTCCATCCATCCATCCATCCATCCATCCATCCATCCATCCATCCATCTATCTATCTATCTATCTATCTATCCATCCATCCATCCATCCTTCCATCCATCCATCCATCCATCCATCCATCTATCTATCTATCTATCTATCTATCTATCCATCCATCCATCCATCCATCCATCCATCCATCCATCCATCCATCCATCTATCCACTATCCCTTTCTCTCTCTCTATCCATCCATCCATCTATCTAATATCTATCTATCTCTCCATCTCTCTCTCTATCTATCTATCCCTCTCTCTCTCTCTATCTATCTATCCATCTATCTATCATCTATCCCTCTCTCTCTCTCTATCTATCATCTATCTATCTATCTCTCCATCTCTCTCTCTATCTATCTATCTATTCATCTATCTCTCCATCTCGTTGGTTGAATGACGGATAATAGGATGATTAAACATGAAAATAAGACCCAGGTTGTTAAAATTCTCCACGACTTTAGAACTCTTGTCTCTGTCCCGTCCCAAGTGACCAATCAGAGCAGCCGGCAGACAGGAAGAGGCGGGGGGCTGTAAATTGAGTGCTACTCATTAAAGTGACATTAATGGTATTATTGAGCACGGAGGAACGGATGAATCACGGAGGAATTGGCACAGGAGTGCAGCATTAAAAGGGGCTTGGCAGAGCGCCAGGCGGGAGGCAGGACCTGCAGAATGTCAGGAGTACACTCTGCAGGGTCTGCAGTCGCACGCTTGTTACCTTAGCGTGGCTCAGTGTTACGCAATAGGCACGAAAGCTCAACGGCACGCTCCAAACGCGTTGATTATTACGATAAGACGTGATTTCCCGCCTTGGTTGCTATGCCAACTTTCTGTGAAAAGATGGACCCTGTTAGCGCTCCTCTCCCTCTGTTGAGGCATCAGAAAGAGTGTATTAAACTTCCCTGTGATGACTGTCCCTTAAGGTGGATTATCACAGAGAGGCAGGCACTATATGGAGGTTTATTTTGTACTCGCAGAAAGGGAAATATGTTCCTTGTTTTTAAAGTAAAACGAGATATGAAGGGCGGATGCTAGTAGAGCTAGCGGCCTCGTACACACGACATTTCAGCCATGTCATCCCCTCTTTCAACGTTCTAATAAAGGCATTGGAGGCCTACAAAGCTTTATGAACACTGAAGCATGGAGACATGTCATAGTAGAGGAACTGAATACTGATAAGAACCAGAATATGTCACATTTAGAAGCTGACTATTATTAATGCAGAATAATTGATTGTGAAAATAATCGTTAGCTGCAGCGCTAATTTTGGAAGTTTTCCCCTCACCTAACCCTTGCTCAGTCACACACCGTCAGAGGGGGGTTGTGGGTAGTGATTTGGTGGGTGGTTGGGGGGGGGGTTGGGTGAGCGGTGGAGTGTGAGGTAAAGGGGGGAGGAGGTGGTGTTGGTGAAGGCGAGTGCTCTGTGAGTGTAAGGCCGCCGTCAGCAGGCGGAAAAACTGGAGCGCCAGCAGCAATATGAGGAGGGGGGGGCAGGGTTACACAGAGGAGGGGATGGGCAGGGGGTGGGGGGGCGGTACTCACTGACAGCCTATAGTTCTGCATCATTTTATCAAACTCCTCGTCAATTTTTTTGTATTTCTCCTCAGTGCGGGGGGTGAGCGAGAAGGGCTCCTCGGGGTCTGGGCTCTCAGAGTCCCGGTGCTCTTTCTTGTTCAGAGCCTTCGTTCCCCAAACAAAAGAAAAAGAAGAGGAAGAGGAGGAGGAGGAGGAAGAAGAGGAAGAGGGCAGAGAGAAAGAGAGGTAGATAGAGGAAAGAGAAGATAGGTTAGATAAGGTGATGAAAGTGTGACGGTACTCACGCCGTAGCGCTTGAAGAGGCTGTCCAGGTCCTCGGTCTTGCGGTACTTGTCTTCGTTTAGCGGGCTTTGATCGATGGAGTCGTCTCCGTCGGGCTCCGGGCTGTTGCAGCCGTTAAAGCCCTTCTTTCGCAACGTCTGAGGCGGGTAAAGGAGGAGAAGGAGGCACATTTACATTTCATTTTTCATGCACATATGGGGTGAACTCCTGGGAGACACATTAGCATTGTTTTGGATAAGTTGGATACCAATCTTTAAATGAATTATCCTTTAAGCTCTGGTTTCTTCTCGGTCACTTTACCAACCACTATATATATTTGTTGCTGGGCAGGAAGTGTCCACTGAGTTTAGAGCACTTATACATCCAGAACAGCTGCCTTCATCATGCAGAAAAGCTAAGCTAAAGACGCTAACCCAGTCCATTAGATATGTGGCTTTGACTTTGTAATTTCAGGTTACTTTCATGTTTTAATTAATAGACAATCAGCAGCTAAAACCATATTAAACTGCAATACAGACAATAACATATCATATGAACCACAATTATTCAAATATGTAATACTCATATTATTTGATTTGAACTGTATCACACTTATTTTAAATTGGAGCAACCATCACAGAACCCATTTTCCTCCCGGGATAAATAAAGTATCTGCTGCTTTAACACAAACACGAATGAGCACCTTGATTGCGCCACACGGTATCTGCCGATTCCCACTCTGTTCTTTGTATGAAGAAGCAACCAGCAAAAGTCCTAAGGAGCAGTTTGACCCTAGCCAACACATAAAAGGAGGGGTTTTATTTCTCTCGCAGCCTTGCAGAAATCACAACCTCCGATAATATCGGATCCATTTCTGAGGTCAACGTTCGTGACATTGGCCGTCCACGTGGAAGCAAGTTATTAAAACTGAGTCTGCCCTCGCTCGGCCAGCAGGTGCTCTCAGGAAGACTTCTAACCGGTCTTTAGAAAACAAGCACCCCCAATCTTTAGCAAGTGCTGCTGTTGTGGCGTGAATGTATGCATGTCACCGAGGCCTCACACCTCTGAGCGCACGGGCCAATCAACAGGGTTAGTAATTGGTGTGAAGCCGTGCTCCGAGGAATCGCGATTGAACAAAGGCTAATGGCAGTCAGTTTGTTTGTGTTAGCAAACTTTGGATGAGGTGAGAAGGGAGAGAAGAGAGGCAGGCAGGGAGGGAGGGAGGGAGGCAGAGGCTCTTATTTTGAGAGGATTCTCCTTAACGAGATTTGTCGTTAAGTAGCTTTGCTTGGTGGGCCCTTGACCACACAGCCAAGCAAAATGGATCTTAGACTGGAGCTGGAGAGCCTTCTGTGGACCAAATACTAGCTTTAGCCCTGATTGGAGTAAGAGGAAAAGAAAATCCCTACCCTTGAAATCTATCAGCAAAAGGGAAAAAGACTGTGGTAGACAGCAGAACAAATCTCCATCTCATCTAATCCTTTAGATCTGTAACTGAGTCCGGAAACGCTTCCAAACAAATGAATAAGTGTGCCCTTGCTAATGAGAATATGACATCCCGTCTCCATTGAAAATTAGCATCAGTATCACGGTGCTTCAATTCAATCAAAATTATTCGATTTATTTATAGAACTTTATAATAAAATAAATGCATTTTCTTTGTTATTCTGAGTCACCATTGACTTCCATTCATTTATAAACCTATGTCAATCTATTCAGCAGACTCTTCGAGGTATTGCACAAAACTTTTACATACTACGACGTGATGAGGGGTCAGCAGACCTCCTGTGGAAATGCTCTGGTTTGGCCTCTACCAGCTTTATTTCCCAGCTCCTCGTACAATTTATCAACACCTATTTGTTCAGAAAGCGGACAGAGGAGCTTTTATGTAGAAAACAGCCATCAGTAAATTCCCATTTAAACCAAAGCAACGAGCTAAAAGACGCTAAACACTCCAGAGACAGAAATCTAGCTCATTTGTTGGATTAATTTTCTTTTTCTCACCATCTGCTTTATCACTTCACCAACGTCTGCGTCTGTTACTAAATGAACATTGAATTTAATGTGCTTCTCTGTTGGCTGACTTCTGCTGATAAACCCAGAAGACAATAAACTGAAAGACGCTAAAAGCCTCCATCACCATTCATACGTGTGGCTTTAACTTGACATTAGCTGTAATGGACTACACCACCCAGGTCTTTTAAGAGATTTAAGAGGCTGTTATAGTTTGTAAATGAATGGAAATCAATGGGTGTTTAGAATAGAAGGAAAAATACCCCCCAAAAAGTGTACAAAATGCTAAGAAAGTATGATTTTTCTCCTCAAAACTTTACATTTGGAATTGAATTGACATTGAAATTGTGAAAAACGTGCATACAGCCCTAACCCATAACCCCACTGAAAGGCACACATTCATAATGTGTTGGTTAAAAACTGGTTTGGTGGTTTTAGGACAAATTTAGACACAAATGAATATGAGTTTTCACAGTGCATCACAAACAACAGCACTCATCTCATCAGTAAGCATCATGTTCAATACTTCACTCGCCCTGTATTACCTTTAAGTAATTATGCCGTGTCAAGTGACTGTGATTAAAACATAAGAACACGTTCAACGACTACCGCTCCGAACAGTCGCTGCTAAGTGAGGATGACTCAACTCCATGCAACCCTGCAGCTTTGGGAATGTGCAGCCGGCGGGAACTCATTCCTGCAACAGCTTCGACAAAGCCCAGAGGAGGAAGACACGGGTGCTTTAATTTACGGATGAATTAGCCATATATCCTCAAAAACAGGTACAGAGGGTAATGAAGCCACTTGGCTGTCTTTAAGATCTGTAACTAGGTCCTGAAAATGAATAGATCTTCATTTTCTCTGTTGTTCATGCCTCCATTGACTTCCATTAATTTATATACTTATGTCAACCTATGTAGCAGACTCTTTGAGGGAGTTTATATCCTCAAAAAAACAGGTAAAGAAGGTAGTAATGCATCTTGGATGTCATTAAATTCTGACACTAGGTCCTGACGCTGAATGGAAATGTACCAGGACATTAATCCCCTCCCTCACACACCCTTCCCTCACACACCCCTACCTCACACACCCCTACCTCACACACCCCTCCCTCATCCAGTCACTTTCTATTCTGCGCTGATACTGAAAATGTACTTTACACTAACGACCTACGTGCACTACTGTCAAATTGTGTTGATTGTGTTGATAATTATATTACTGAGTTGTTGGTATGCCCCTTTATCTAGGCCCTTATCTCTTTATGTTATACGTTCTGTTTATATTCGCACTGTGGGACTGCCAGAAACGGTATTTCAATGTCCTGTATGTTTAACACATGTGGAAACTTTGACAATAAAGTGGACTTTGACTTTGAAAATCTTTCAAACGAATGTGAAATGCACTGTTTCTGCTGTTCTGAGTCACCGTTGACTTCCATTCATTCATGTCAATCTATGTAGCAGACTCTCTGAGGTACAGCTTATATCCTCAAACGAGGTAAAGAGGGTAATGATGCCACTTGGATGTCACGGTAGAGAGACTTAATAACAATAGCACTCCTTTGATATGAATCTCATTAAAAGTGGAAGCGATTATAATTGTTATCATGGCCGTGTCAAAGAGGCGTTTTATCTTCCCACAGAAACGGGTTATTAGACACATTTGTTCCGACACGCAGACAGTCAGTCGCCTGATTCAGCTGTTCAGTCTCTGCAGAACAAGTCAGCGCTCTGATCTGCAGCTTGATGCAAATTTTAAGCGCAGCAGCAGCCGCCGCCACCACACGCTTTGTTGTGCAACATTTCATGGCAAAAAGAAACCACTGCTATGTGTGTGCTCTGACCTAAAAAAAAAAGGGGGAGAGAACAAAGGGAACCATGGGAACAAATAATAAAAATGAAAACAGCATGACAACAATCACATGTCGTGGCAAAAGGCTATGTTGGTGCATGGGTCACACGTGTACTTGTGTGGACCATCATTCAGGTGTAGGGCCTGGAAGGTCAAAAGAGGGCCTGACAACAGGAGTATGGTTCATGCTAAAAAGAAAAGACTATGGCAAATCAACTTAAGTAAGGGTAATTTGGCTCTAACACACGTACGGTTCATAAAAAGGCAAACACTCATGCAGGTCTCTGAAAGGACACAAACTCTGCATGATAATCAGACTCGCCATCTGCCACCCTGAACTCCCTCACTCTCACTTACACACTGGAGCATCCTAACCCATCGTTAGCTTTGTATGCTAACCGTGAAGTGCAAAATAACCCAAAATGGAATAAAGGTAAATGGTCCATTCAAGAGGAGGTTGTCAAATTCCTACACTGTCCTTACTTCACAAAAATGTCATCTCTCTCAAGGTCTAAAAAGGATATTTTGCACACGGCCCGCTTCTTTCTTACCCTCTCTGTTCTTGTATGCACACACACTGACTTGATTTAGTTTCTCATGTGAACACAACTGATATTTGCAAACATTAAAGAGGCCCGATTATGTTTCTGTGTAGTTTTCCCTCTCCTGTAGTGTGTTACATAGGTTCGTGTGCATGTAAATGGTCTGCAAAGGCTAAAATCCCCCCAGAAGGAGCTTATCAGGCAGTGTGAGAGAAATAAAGAGCTTTATGAACATTAAAGCATGGAGACATGTCCCAGTAGGGGCACAAAGTACTAATATGAACGTTTAAAGCACACCATCTTTGCCCTGTCTCTCTCAAATTCTAATTAAAAGAAGCTGTATAACATTATGTAATTGAAGGAAAGGAGCTGAACATGACAGATGGATAAAAATAACATCACTGTACTGTGCGTAACAGTGTGTGAATGTGTGTCAAATGATGAGTCGGTGTGTCTGTCCTTCGTTTCACTGCTGCAATAGTGTGTGTTAAATAACATGCTCTCTAACACACACACACACACACACACACACACACACACACACACACACACACACTGATCAGCTTGTCTCTCAGTCAGTCAGCCATCTGTTCACCTGTCCGCCGCCTCTCTCTTTCTCTCTCTCTTCATTGTGTTGCCAGGGTAAGAAAAGCCTGCAGAGCGCCACGCCGGCCTCTGAGTGGCTGAAGCTGCTCACAAGCCCCGCCCCCTCCTCCCTCCCTCACCTCGCTTCCTCCCCCTCTGGCTCCCTCGCTTGCTCGCCCACCCGCCTGTCCACCCGACCTCTGTTTCCATCTCTCCATGAAACTCTCTCTTATCTCGCGGCCCACCACCTTTTTCTCACACACACACACACACACACACACACACACACACACACACACACACACACACACACACACACACACACACACACTTAATATCTCTCCTCTGTTTTTCCGTAATGTCTCCGAGTCTCCCTGGTCGCCCATTTCCTCTCATCCTCCTTCATCTCATGCTCTCTCTTTTCTCTTGACCCGTTCCCAGAGCTTTCTCATCGTATGTTTTCTCCCTCCTTCGGTTATAAAACCACCATGCTCAGAACTGCATCGTCTGATATCAAAACACATTACATTTCATTTGGACGCTTTTATCCAAAGTGACTTCCAATAAGTGCCTAAACGATAAAGATTGAAACTCCGAACAAAAAGGAAAGGTCCGATATATTCACCTCTAACAAGTCCTACCATCTAAGTGCTGGTGAATGAGTTGCATGGCCTAAATTAACTGGGTTTTTTTGCACCTAATTATTTACTTATCTTAATTAAAAAGCCTTATTCTGCTCTCTTTCAGGTACATATTTGTATTTTGTGGCCCTACTGTGACCTGTTTACATGCTTTAATGTTCAGAAAGGTCAGGGTTTAATATAGAACTGAACTGCAAGGACTTAGGTTTGAAGTAAAGCCAATAAATAAGTCACACTGTAATCAGTTCTATCTTTTTATAATAACTGGTTTTGCTCCACCAGCATGCTTCTTCCTTTATATTCTGACTGGTTCTGAGTGTTTACCAATCCCTGCTCATACGGCCATTGCTCCCGCAGCTCTGGCTGGACTTATTTATTCATGAGGTTAATGGACGGGCTCCTGCTGGCTCCTCTGGGCCCCGGGACGATATGCTTGGCTATGGCTAAGCGAAAGCAGATAGCGCCTTGGCCCGCTGACCGGTCTGTCTGCACTGACGGAGGCTGAACTAAAAACTAAAGAAGAAGTTTCAGAAATAGTTCTCGGTGTGATGGGTGTTCATCATTCAGCCCAGTCTGGAAATGAGTCGGTAATTCATCAATCACGGACTCTCAGAACCTAATATATTTTTAATGGAGTCTCGGCCCCTTCTCATCGTAAGGCTATCAATCATTTTCGCAAGAAGGGTCAAGATTTCAGATCCTATCAGAGCATTCAGGAGTGTGTGGCGCACTACCTTTAAATGCTCATATTCCAAGTGTAAAACCGATCATGTAATCAACAGGTTTACTTTGGATATTCCTGATTTAGGACATGTGGGATAGGCCGGTATTTGCAGGTTTTAGGAGCTCTCTTTGGATCATGCATCTTCATTAGGGGCTTTAAGGCAGTTTGAGGAACACTTTTAAACTTCTTGGACATCGACTGCAACTTTTCAAGCTGGTGTTCGAAGGAACGGAAAAAGAACGTGGTGTTTTCATCGTGAAAAAAAATCCAAAACATTGAGAACGCTTTTTTTTAAGGCTGCATGTAAACGGTAACTGCTAGAGTATTCCTTTTCAAATGCCTCGGTAGGAACACCATCTTTACTGCGACTGTACTGAAGTCAATGTCATCACCACAGGAGTAATTACTGTGAAGTCCTTGACCGTGCAACGCTCCAGAAATACTGCTGTAATGAGGAGGAATCGATCCCAATTAACCCTTCATCTCTGTCGTTAGAGGCGAGGAAAAAGGAACACTCACCTTTGGACCGCAATGACAAGTGTCAATGCAGCGACCGTAAGAGCAGGAATAAAATACTTGACGCCTCTTTACGATCTTAAATGTTTATGGACTGGATCATTTTAGAAGTTGCATCTAAGACGGTTCTCTTTGGTTGATTTAGAGCTCTCGGTTACCGGGTAGATTAATTAGATTGTTATGTTCCTGCTGTCATTTGCTGTCTATATTGTACTGTATAAATACTGTGAGAAATCAGGAGTGCAAATTTCCCCAAATACATACATTTTTTTACTTTGGAATTAACGTTGTTCCTCAATATTGTCAATTATTGAGATTTGAAATCCCTTTAGAAATATTTAGGATGGTTTTCTTAGTGACCCTGAAATTTGGTTTGGTAATTGAATGCTTATTAATTAGAGCTTGAGACTCTTTATCTTTGTGATTCGTAACATAAAATGCTATTTAAATACATCCTATTTCAATCTAGGGGGAGGATGAGGGTGTGAAGCTAAGGAAATAGATCCATTTCTGGATATATTCTTTATTACTTGTTAGGTCTACATGAACACAGTGAATATTAGGTCTTCTAACTCCTACGTCATGTCTTTAAAGGTTGTTTTGTCGGTCTAAAACCTTCAAAAATGACACTTTAAAGCAAAAAAACTGCATTTTTCGTTCCAAAGTATTTTGACTTATTGTTGCAGCTCTACTTGACGCATGGATTTCATTCATTCATTTTGCATGGAAACGTACTTTTACGACTAAGCAATCATCCAAAACGTTGTCTTATTTTATCCAGACACTGATAAGTTGACTATTCGTTGCAGGTCTAGCTCTCAGTGACCTCGTCTTGTCCGGATTAGGAAGGGATTTTAGGAGGTCTTGCAGAGTTTGGACAGCAAAAAGGGATTATCTGCGAGGGAGCGTCTGTATCAGAGGCACCACCCAACCCTAACGCCATTGGGGTAGATGGGAGGTGATCACCATCGATAGGTGTGGTAGCTGCGATCCAGGAGGATCACGGGGTGGCACCCAGAGTCCCTAACCCCCTGCGGTGAGGCTTCTCTGGAGGAGTCTGCGTTGCCTGAATTTTTTTTTTTAAAAAGGGGCTTCCCCCCGTCTCCGCCCCGCGCGCTTTCTTTCGTCGCCGCTCTTTTAGCATTTCGCTCGCTCGTGTTCCCTCTGCCCCACGCTCTCTTTCTCCCCTCGCCCTGATTGGGATCTGCAGTCAAGCGGATTAACACATCCTGGCAGCAGAGGCAGGCTGCCCCCCCCCACACACACACACACACATACACACACACACACACAAAAGAACACACACAGAGTTTTTCAAGCAGCACGTGCATCTAAGAGAGAGGCTGTGTGTGCATATGTATTGCCTCTCAGCCTTGCGATGAAGTGAAGGAATGTTTAACCATGTGATACACACACACACATACACACACACACACGCACACACACACATGCACACACACAAAGTGCTTTTATAAGAATACAGGGACATTACTGCGTGCATGTACAGTAAAATCACGGGGACCATACGCAAACCCTGTGTGTGTGTGTGTGTGTGTGTGTGTGTGTGTGTGTGTGTGTGTGTGTGTGTGCCTGCGTGACTAAATCCACACTTCATAATTTATACTCAAAAGCACTTGCTTGGAGTGACTCACGGAGGCACAGCGGCAAATGGGCACATTTTGTGACTATCCAATTACCATCTGTGTGTGTGTGTGTGTGTGTGTGTGTGTGTGTGTGTGTGTGTGTGTGTGTGTGTGTGTGTGTGTGTGTGTGTGTGTGTGTGTGAGAGAGAGTCTCATATGTGCCACAGCAGATAATCTTTAATAACTATCCTATAATTCTTCCACACTGTCACATCGGCTGTTCCACTCTGAAAGGTCCAATGTCAAGTGTCATGTGAGCCGTCATGCCATCTGAATGCAGGACATGTGACCCGGATAAAAGACGGAGAGGGAGACGGAGAAGGGTAAAAAAAAAAACCTAATACATAAAAATAAATATGGGGATGAAGGAGAATTTAAAAGACAGATCCAACAGTAGCTGGTAATAAAATTAGACAGAAAATAAAACGATACAGCGATACAAAGTTCTGTCACAGTTTTCGCATCGCCTTTAAATGTTAGGTAAGCAATGTTTTACAGTACAGGCCTTTTAAGGAAGCCTTTTCATGTGGAAATGGAGGTTTATAGCAGATATATCAAGTCCAAAACACCTAATAATATCATATGTACTGTACACCTGCATTACACTCTTATTAAACCCATATTACACCCATGGAACACTATAATTACACCCAGATTCAAACAATCTAACACAAATACTACACTGTTATTACATCCACATTACACAATCATCCACCCCTATTAAACCCATATTATTTCCCCTTTATTACACTGTTAGCACACCCACATTGCACCCATGCAACACCAACATTACGCTGTTTTTACACCCATTTCCCACATGAACAGTCTATTAAATGACTGTATCCCCAAGGATTAAAGGGCCATTAAAGGGGTAAACAAGATGCATTTCTGTAGATGTGTTTTGGTATAGTGTTTGCAGTGTGGTACAGCTACTCTCTCACATGCAGGATTTTTAGGAATTTTTCCAGTCTTAGTGATTCAAAATGCCTCTGTAAATGCAAAATATACGGGATTAATGGATAATGTTTGGCTCAGACGACACTAACGCCCGCTTAGCCACCAGGCTCCACATCTGGCAGAGTGACAACTGAGGACAACCGCCTAGAGAAAGACGCTGAACGCCTCGTGGACTACAGAGGGAACTGCTGGGTGGAGGTGGGAGGTAAAGCAGGAAGCTCTCATGTAGGATACACACACACACACACACACACACACACACACACACACACACACACACACACACACACACACACACACACACACACACACACACACACACACACACACACACACACACACACACACACACACACACACACACAGAAGTCAACGCAACGAGAGGCTAACCAGGACTGAATATTGTATGAGGCGTTCTCATGGGCTACTGCAGAGCATGCAAACAGAAAGAGAGGGGTAGACTGATGCACACACACATACACACACACACACACACACACACAAAGACACACACACACACATAAAGAGAGAGAAAGAGACAGAGTGACACACTTGAAAACACAAACACATGTACGCACACAAACAGGGCCAGTGGAGCTTGAGCTGATGTGGCCCCAAGCTCCTGAACGCCCTGACACACACACAAACACACACACACACACACACACACACACACACACACACACACACACACACACACACACACACACACACACACACACACAGACACACACACACACACACACTTAAGAGCCATCTGCAGCTGGAGATATAGCCTACAGAAAGGCTTTACTGCTGACACTCTGAGACAGACAGAAAGAGAGGGAGGGAAAAGGGAGAAATGGTCGTGACCGAATCAGGGTGTTAGGATGAAGGAAGAAGAGGGAGGAAGAGGGAGGGAGGGAGACAGGAAGTGACAGCAAGGAGGGAGAAACGAGGCACCTTCTGCCCACTCAAATCCAAAACTGCATCACCTACACTTTAGTAACATTTCACACCTAATTGGACTTTCTCCGTCATAAACCTCAAGCCGCTTTTCAAAAAGATAGTCCTGGAAACGACTCGTCCGTTTGGACCTCACAGTCTTACCTAAAGCTCATCCTAAGGGAAACCGATGTGAGAATGAAAGCTCTAATTGCAGTGGTGATTATGTTCAAATTAGCCAAATTATTGACACCAGGCAGAGTATATTCAGCCACAAAGTCTTTGCAACGACTCCACCAGAACAGGCCTTTTATTGGAGGTGTAGCGACTAAAATTGAGAAGATATCTAAGATGTTTGGAGAACTCCCAACAGGCTTCCATCGGATGGTCCACTATAGAAAGACCGCACTTCCTAAAGAGGAAGGAGGATCTGTTTCACCAACACTTCAACCATAGCTTTAGAATTTGGATGGTCATTTGTCTAAGACAGGGGGGTCACATACAGAGAAATACTCGAAGGGCTGGGCCGCTCTCTAGAGGTGGGGTATATCGCCTCAGAAGTGAAGCTATCAGTTAGCAAATCAATCAAGTGTTGGTAAATTGATTGATAATTGAATATGTTTGAAGACAGCCTCCATCACAGCTCATCCCTTATAATCAAGTTATTGGTTATTTTATTAAAACTTGAATACTGTGTGATATATATATATATGTTACATATATATTTAAGAAGCACAAAATAAGAGAAGCACGAGCTCCAGGTGTGGGCCTTACTCCGTTATACTTTTTTCATTTGCTGAGGGCCGATTCAAACGGCCGTAGTTTGGACACCCCTGGTCTAAATCATCCTCCGCTCCATCAAAATGACCCTGCGTTTCTGGAAACCTCTCAGTGCAAAGAGTCTATTACATTTGAATGACTTCCACAATCACTTACACTCAAATAAAAATACCCCAAGCCCCTTTTTAAGGAGATAGTCCCTTAACTTAATTTGATTATGTATTTATTTTATGTTGAGTAGTTATATTTAATCAATTGTTGGATTGGAAAACACTTTATCAAAAAACAACCCAATCCTAAATGACATAATATTGAAAACCAGTGCTTGCTACAACTACAGTTTACAATACCAGCAAAGGTTTGACACTGTAAACATTTCCCAAAATGATTGAGACCGAGCACAGTGAACACAGCCACAACACTTCCTGAGTCTTGGCAAAGTACTACCACGAGAACAGCGGGTCTTTGAGGTGTAGGAACTCAATTTAGACCCTGATGTTCTGAAATGTGTGCAGAAAAATGCCAGTTTCTGATGCATACGTCTCTAGAAACATAAACATGGATCCCTGGTTCTTCAAAAAGGTTCCCGAGTTACTCCACACCTCACATCTCAGCTAGTGATTGATTTCGATGTTTCTGGATCGTTTCAGACAACTTGGAAGAGAAGGATGCCTCGAAGCCGCGGTTTGAGGTCAGGGGAGCCTCTCGAGGGTTCAAGAGAAGAATCAAACAATCTCTGAAGCCTCGGGGCTCAAACATCTTTGATAAAAAACTGCCTGAAAAACGGTGAAATACAGCCAATCATTCGGTGTCAGAGTCAACCATTCCTGCAACACTGGAAGGCATCGCTGTGTTTATAAATCAGAAACTGGCAGAGAGGAATGCTTTAAAATCTAGAATGTGCCCTTGTTGGAGTTCCTGGGGAATTACTCCCATTATAAGTTCATTTGACCCTGACTTTAGAAGTGGGAATGATGGTTTTAGTCCAAAATAATAAGGCCAATCAGACAAGATCTCTCAATAAGTAATTCAAAAATCATGCATCGTTGTTTCTAACAATCGTGCTGATGTGGTGACTCAACAGACCTGAACAGAAGCTGACATTTTCCTGCTTTGCCCTTTGGTGTGTATTTGTTGGAATGCGGCGTTAACCCGACCTCTCGACACGCCGATAATGCGTTTGTGACTGGATGATGACAGTGTTTGTGGTTGACTGATCTCGAACAGCGGCAGTGTCAAAAGAAAAACAAGTGAGGAAAAACATCCCGGCTTTAAGTCGCCGCTCCATATGAAGCCTAAGTGCTGCGCTGCTCGCTGAATCATACCCAACAGTCCCGTGTTCAATTCATGAGAGGGCCATTATGTATAATAGGGTCAGCAAGGCATGTGAATGTGCTGCGTGTTCGCCTGACGGGCTCCAGCAGAGCTTTTTCCCACAGGGAGGAAAGACGTGAGGAATATTACCAAAACAAAAAAAGCAAAGCATTCTCGCACCTTCTCCCCCAACCTCACCCCTGACCTCTTTGCTGCTAATATGCATATGAGCAAAGCCACTTTTTATACAACGTTATCGTGAAACAATCGTCTATTTCTTATTAGAAACTCTTGGAAATCAGCGCTAGGTCTTAAGTCTGCACTAAAGGGATCCAGCAGCGTTTCACCCTGTCATTTTCCTGTATTCAATTAAAAGCGAATTGCGGTAAATCACAAAATTCTGACAGTTATTCATTTATTTTATGTTGAGTAGTTATATTTAATTAAATGTTATTTATCTTGTATTAAATGAACAATAAATGTTGTATTATTTATTTTATTTGAATCTGTTTTAATTGTAATATTTTATTTAGTGTTGATTTATTTTGTATTACATTCTTTATGAAATATTTGTTGTATTATTTATTTTTATTTGAAATTCTATTTATGTATTTAATTGTATTATGTATTTATTTTCAATTGTAGGTATTTTTATCGTGAAAACACTCCTCTTTTTATATGAGAATCTCTCAGAAATCAGTGCTTGGTCCAGTAGGAAAAAGAAACAACGTTTGGGGATCAAATCCATGGGAAAATCAATTGCTTTTTAAAGAAATCTGGGTAGTTTTGGGGTAAAAAATAGTTCTCAAATAGCCTTGATAGACTGGGCTACACTTCATTTATTCTGAATAAGGGCTTAGATAGAAGGATGGGATTTGATTAGTTTAGGATGGATCTTACAAGGAGGATTACTACTGTACTGGTGGTACAGCCCAGCAAACACGAGGATAAACAGTAACTAAAATACAGATTGTCCAACTTCCACACTCAGAAAACAACGTCTGTGACTGAAAGCATCCAAAGGGACTGTTTTGTAGTGAAATCGATGTTATATTTAGGCCCGCCCAACGCACCCCTCCCCCCTCCACGCTTTACCTCGATGATGTCGGCGTTGGTCCGGCTCTCGTGTGGCTCGTTGTACTCGGTGTATTTGAGCAGGACTTTGTCCATGTCAGTGCTGGCGTACTGGAACAGCTTGTTGGAGTGGTTGAAGATGATCAGGGCGATCTCGCAGTCGCACAGGACGCTCAGCTCGTACGCCTTCTTCATCAGACCGAACTTCCTCTTGGTGAACGTCACCTGGAGATTAAAAAGAGACATTTTGATTCACAGAAATGCTTGATTGTCATATCGGTGACAAATTCGCTGCATAAAAATCCATGTTTTCCTTTAAAGATCAAAAGTGAATGCTTTCTCGTGCACCTTATCCTGTCCAAACCTTTAATTTGGGGAAACTGAACAGGAGGAATAGTTGTGAAGATGAATCGTATCTTCTGGGGGGATTTTAGGGTGCAAATGTTGCCAGTTCAAGTCCCGATCGGACCAACAACATACGTGTGTGATGGTTCTGTGTGTATTCATCAAACTGAATTTAATAAAGGGTCATCTTCTTCTCCAGATGGAAACATGACAAATTAGAGGTTCATTTGAGTTTTAAAATATACTGCAAAAGACTGGATTTAAATAAAGGGTTTGACATCATGAGAAATGAGTACTGCAGGAATGCCCTCGGCACAATTAGCTTAGCTTAGCACGAATAGTAGAAACAGGGGGGAACAGCGAGCCTGGCTCTCTATCCAAAGGCTAGGCTGCTAACCAACAGCTCTGACGCTTACTGGTTATTCTCTGTAATCCGGAATAAAAACGTAACAATAAAAAGGATAATTTGCAGTTTTATGGTTTGATGTTTTTCTCACTTGTTAAATTAACTGCTGATAATCTTCATTAAAATCAGAGGATGTTTTGCATTTTTACAGCATAAATCCCTGTTTCTGAGATCGAAACGGGATTGATTGTATGAAAGTACAGTGTGCTTTAGGAAACAGACTTCTAGACAGAGTGTCTAAACATGCTCTCTTTCAAGTACTCCGTTTGTAGTTCACACACACACACACACACACACACACACACACACACACACACACACACACTCCAACACACAGCTTTTCTCCCGTCACACTCATTCCCTTCGCCGTTTTCACACTCTCTTATGCTCTTTTCCATGCTCTCTTTCTATGTCACACACTCTCTCCTGCTCTCTTTTCCACACTCTCCTTCTGTCACACGTTATTTCTCACACACGCACAAACACACACGTCGAAGCCCCCGTCGTTTGTGAACAAGCAGGAGTGGGAGTGTTGCTGAGGCACAGGGTCCCTTGTCGTCTCCATGTTGGCTTTAGAAGCGCTTCCCAGCGATAACCAACTGGTATTTACCATCCAGGGAGATTTGGCTTTGTTTGGATTAAACACTCAGTATTGCTCAAACACGCACACACATACACACACATACACACACACACACAGAAGGAGAGGGAGAGGATTAAGAGATGCGGAGAAGGAGAGGCTTCAGGTTCAGACACAATATCTGGTGTTTGATATGGCAGCGATGCAGATACCGAGCGTGTACACAGATGGGATGCAGGAATTATCTGAAGGTCTAACGAGAGGTTTAAAGCATGCTGCTGTTCAGGGCGCGCCCACGGGTGACAGACACATTTTCCTTTAGGTAAAACACCTGCTGTGACCTCACTGAGCAGTGGGCGGGAGCTGCGGTGCAGCATCCCTGGTGGTTTCTGCACTAAAGAGATCCAGGAGCATTTCACTCTGTAAGTCGACATTTT
Source organism: Eleginops maclovinus (assembly GCF_036324505.1). Taxonomy (NCBI): domain Eukaryota; kingdom Metazoa; phylum Chordata; class Actinopteri; order Perciformes; family Eleginopidae; genus Eleginops; species Eleginops maclovinus. The sequence goes on along the minus strand of NC_086351.1, from coordinate 1,270,653 downwards.
TAAAGGTGTAGAAACGGCTAACACTTTCAAGGTTTGATTTTCCTGTGTTCAATTAAAAGCTTAATTCAGACACCTCCAACCTTCGGAAAGGTATGTTAGTGCAGACACACTAAAAGTGAACTAAATGTAGTTTATTATTTATTTATTCATGTACATCAATTTGTATTTATCTTATTGAATTCTATTCATGTATTTAATTTGATTATGTATTATTTTGCTGTTATTGTATTTATTTTCAATTGTATAAATTCTTTTCAGTATTTTGTGTCATTGATTTGTATTTATGTTATTTTATTTTGTATTTAATTTATGCATTTATTTGATCTGTTATTGTATTTATTATTTTGCATTTATTTGATTTCATAGTTTTTCATTTAATTTGATTTTGTGTTTTTATATTTAATGAAATGAAATTTATTTGGTTTTATTTTATTTAACCAAACAATACTGCATGGGTGTAGTTTTCCTTTCATTTTATAATCACCTATATAATATTTAATAATGTCTATTAATGACAAACAGCCGTCCTGTAATAACGCTGCCCCACGATGCAGTGTGACACACTGGCATCAGACTGATGAGTGCTCTGCTCTGATTGGCTGGTTTCAACTGAGGGTGAAATGAATTGAATAAGGAAAGAGGAAGAGATAGAGGGGGGAGATAAGAATGAGAAACGGGGGAGGATGAAAGTGAGACCTTCAATCTCTCCTTCTTTCTGTCTCACAATCTCTCCCTCCTTTTTCCTCCCTCACCTCCTTTTCTCTTTTTTCCACATCCTCCCCCCCGCCTCCTCTCGCGCTCACTCATTGCTTCCTGCTGCCACAAATCAAATTATATCGGGGTCGTATCCATGGGCAACCGCCTCCCCTCTCTGCCTCCCCCTGTTTCCCACCTCATCACTGCTACCATCACCTCACCTCTCACACTCCCTCCCTCCCCCCTTCCCCCTCTTCTTCCATCTTTATCTCTCTTCCTATCTACACACCCCCCCTCCTGCCTCCCTCTGAGCAGATGAAGTGGCGTTGGATAGAGAGGAAATCACGTCTGTGCGGCAGGTGATGAAGAGACGAGAAACAACAACTGCAAGATGCACGACTTATATTAGACCCTTCATTTCATTTGCAATATGGACCCGTGCAATATCCAGAATGCTATAGGTGCAATATTTAATAAAAATATCAAGTATATAAAGTACAAAAGTCCCGGTATTCTACAGACTTGATAAGAAATCCTTGTTTGTTAGAGTTTCCTTTAAAGATAAAAAAGGTCTCACTTCCGGTCAAAATAAGCCCCGCCCACTTTCAGGTGAAACTCCTGCATCAGAGCGAAGCTGAAATAATAGTGTCTTCACGTCTTAAAGCTGCTGAGTCATATATCGCACCTCCAACAACAAGTAAATCCAGAGCTCCGGTTCCTTTACTTCCTCTCCAGAAAAAAGGAGAGTAAAGAAAGGATCAGAAATCTCAGTCTCAGTGTCAGCCTGCTGCCTGCCACTCGTCCCCCGCAGACCCACCGGACATCCATCCCTATTTATTCTCCGTAAGCTGTCTCTGCCGTCTGACCAGACACCTGACCCCACCTCCATATCTCTGGACTCAGTAAACCCTTTCTGACCAACAGAGAGATTGTTTCCTGACATCACTTTAACATTTCAGGGGAGTTTGTTTACATTTTCAAACAGTGCTGTTGTTAGTTCTTATGTGGTACGCAAAGTTTGCACAATAAATTACTATTATTATTTACATTCTGCATTATGTATTCTGATTCCTTCAACATTTAAGGCTCATGAGGGCCCCACTGATCAGGGTTTTTTTTTGTGGAGCCAAAACATATAAATGTAAATACATTTCCAATCGTTGAAAAAATACCGTGATAAATAAAAATAACCAATCTGATCATCCTATATTATTAATATTATATAAATAAAAATATACATTTTCTAATTAAAATACAATAACATAACTGATTTACTATTATTATTATTATCATTGTTGTTATTATTATTATTATTATTATTATTATTATTATTATTATTATCATTATTATTATTATTATTATTATTATTATTATCATTATAATTATTATTATTATTATTATTATTATTATTATAATTATTATTATTGTTTGTATTTGTCTTCATTAAATTAAGGACCATACATCTCTAGAGAGAGTGCACCCTCCCTAACAAATGATAAGGTCACCAGCAGCGTCTCCAAGCATCTCAATAAAAACACCTGTTTTCCTTCTTTTCTTGAGAAAGGGGACGCTTTGTGTTTCTACCCCCCCCTGTTCAGCACAAAGGAAAAACAGGCTGGAGGTAATTGACATTAGGAAGCCAGGTAACCAATGGCAACTGTAGAATAAGACATCTTCAGTGAGGAGAGACAGAAAGAGAGAGAGAGACAGAAAGAGAGGGACAGAAAGAGAGAGACAGAAAGAGAGAGAGAGACAGAGAGAGAGAGAGATAGAAAGAGAGAGAGACAGAGAGAGAGAGAGAGAGAAAGAGAGAGAGAGACAGAAAGAGAGAGACAGAAAGAGAGAGACAGAAAGAGAGAGAGAGACAGAAAGAGAGAGAGATAGAAAGAGAGAGACAGAGAGACAGAAAGAGAGAGAGAGAGAGACAGAAAGAGAGAGAGAGACAGAAAGAGAGAGAGAGACAGAGAGAGAGAGACAGAAAGAGAAGAGAGACAGAAAGAGAGGGACAGAAAGAGAGCGACAGAAAGAGAGACAGAAAGAGAGAGAGACAGAGAGAGACAGAGAGACAGAAAGAGAGAGAGAGACAGAAAGACAGAGAGACAGAAAGAGAGAGACAGAAAGAGAGAGAGAGACAGAAAGAGAGAGAGACAGAGAGAGAGAGAGAGACAGAAAGAGAGAGAGACAGAAAGAGAGAGACAGAAAGAGAGACAGAAAGAGAGAGACAGAAAGAGAGAGAGAGAAAGAGAGAGAGAGAGAGAGGGAGACAGAGAGAGAGAGAGAGAAAAAGAGGGAGAGAGAGGGAGACAGAGAGAGAGAGAGACAGAAAGTAAGAGGGCCACTGGTGTGTGTGTGTGTGTGTGTGTGTGTGTGTGTGTGTGTGTGTGTGTGTGTGTGTGTGTGTGTGTGTGTGTGTGTGTGTGTGTGTGTGTGGCAGATGGATGAGACCGTAACCTCCTCTCGCTGCTTCCTGTAGCTCAGACCTCTCTTTCACTAACAGGAACGCACCACACTTGAGTAACAACACACACTTCTTCTGGATATGTTCGTAGTTTCAAAGCGCTCTGAGTGAAGGTGCCGGCTTTAGTACTTCAAGATCCACACTAGTTTTACTTCTAAAACTGGCTTTTTAACCTCGTTAATTTACGTAGTGTGACAGCTTAATCTTCCCCGTGCATTTCAACATAGTCGTCAACATAAGGTCCTTTCAGCCGTCTGTTTTCTCCCAGCTGGGGGAGGTTCAAACTGGTTCATGATGGACATAAGACTCAGAAAATATGTGTTTTTTGCAAAAAATAAAGAATTAATTAAGAAAAAATCAATTTCAAGAAAATCTCAAACTTTTTCCCCTTTGGAATGAATGGGAAACCTACGGAAGAGGGTTAGGGCCACATGGGAATTTCTTTGAGATCTGACGAAAAGGGGTTTTATTTTTTGAGTCCTGAGACTAAAGTCAGAAAAAGAATCAAATTATATCTTGTCTTAATTCTGACTTCAATCCAAACACTGAACTCATGTGGAGCTCACTTTGACTGCTTTATATACTGCTTAAGCTATACTTATACGTATACGCGAGGGAGTGTGGTCGTCTTTCACCCAGAAGGTTGCTGGTTGGATCCCAGTCGACATGTCGATGTGTCGTTGGGTAAGATACTGAACCCCGAGTTTCTCCCGATGGCCAACGGTGTGTGAGTGTGTGTGAGTGTGTGTGAGTGTTAGCTTCCCTAGAGCAAGTGGTGCTGCTCAGTGTGACTGAGGCGTGAATGGATGAATGTAAAGTACGTAAAGAGCTTTGAGGGGTCCAGAAGAGCTGATGAAGAGCTGTATGAGTACAGTTACTTTGCCTCTCCGCAGTCATAAGATTCATGGTGTCTTTCTCGTAAACTGGTTTTCTGCCTGAAGCTACAGGGGTCACGGTGTCAGTGAGTAATCGTCCTTTTCTCTGCTATCTCCGATGTGACACACACCATCCAAAATAATACAAAAATATCTCCTTGCCAACATTTGCCGGTTCTGCTCCTCGTTTTTCTCTTTGTCTCCGTGAGAAATGTGGCATTTGAGATGCTGTCATGATTCCAGCCGGGGCCCACACTCTGTTTATTTATCGGAGCTTATGGCAGCCTCTCTGAATCAACACGTGGGAGGGTGACGGGGCCGCATGTACTCCAAAAAAAAGAATCTCATTTGATTTTCTTTTCAGAAGCTGCACTGATCATTAGCTACAGCGAGCGTGCAGAAAAGATCCTTTTTATCCCGCCGCCTGAAACTGTGTTCTGCAAACACCCGCTCTATCTCAGGCACTGAGATCACGGGGTACAAAAAACTGTTGCACGGAACAGGCCCTGAATTCAAAATGTTAATTAAGTAAAAGTACCCAAACAACTCGTTACGCAGAATGACGTAATTCAGAATAATATTTATTATAAAGCTAGATTATAACTGTTGACGTCATGAGTTTTATTTTGAAATGTTTTCCCTCTTTGTGCCGAGTTCTACTTCCTGTCCTTTAGTTTCCCCAGTGATTGAGTTCACCTGTTTCTGCTTGCCCTCCCAAGCTGTGTCTTGTGTGTTTTCAGTTTCGTCTTCCCCGGTGTTCTCTGTGAGCTCGTCATGGTTTGGTTCCTGTCTCTGTTCCTGGTTTTTCCCTCCTGTGTCTTCCAATTGTTCCTGGTTTGTTTTGGGTTTGCTTGTTACTTTCCCTTTTGTTCCTCCTCGCCTGCTCCTGCAGTTTTTGAGTTTTTGTACCATCTTTAATTTAACCCATTTAGGCTTAAACGCCTCTAAAACCTATGGGCGATTTTAGAAGAACCCCCTAAAACCTGAAGTGTTTCTGGAAATTCAGCTATTGTGTCAACGCCTACTAAATAATGGATTTCTCAGCCTCTGTAGCAGACAGAAACACAATTCAAAAAGGATTTGAGAGCTTACAGCTGTGGCTTTCATGAGTGGCCTTTGCAGGTAAATCGACGTTCACTCCTGGGGTGCGGTTGAAAAAACTCTGTGGATGAGAGCGGTAATTCTCCGTCCTCCACTCGGTTTCCAAACCTTCAAACTCATGGTCATCATCGTCGCCGTCTTCAAACATATGTCTTAACCCTAAATCCCGGTCGATTGGTTCGACGGGTTCAAAGTCGTCAGCAGTAATGTCATCAGCGCTGTGCAGATCGTCAACATCACTACCTTCACTAACTTCAGAATTCCCTCCGCAGTAGACTAAGTCTGCCATGATTGCTCGAATAAAATCCAAACAATGCCACGTGTATATTCTGATGCATTTCATTGACTAAGAGGCCGATAATTAATGCAACAAAAGTACCACAGAGCTCTTGTACCAGAAAAGGACATATCCACTTTCCCGGTTTTAATGGTAGAAATGCGGCAACGCTTTCCCGGCTCCAATGGGTTAATAAAAGCTGGCCTTTTGTTTATATCCCTATATCCAGCCTCCCCAGTTTTGCGTTGCATTAAGCTGCATTTCACCTCCTTTAGTAATGAATGGAAAACTGATGGAAATATGTGAGGAAAATAACAACCAATTAAGTTCAAATGACTTATTTTATTTCTATAAAACATTTATTTTATTAAACTTTTTTTTTCATTCATTTAAACTTCTTTCATTTATAGAAATATTTAGATTATATTTTACATTTTTATTTGAACTTCCTATATTTATAGAATTATTGTTAACATATTCTGTACATAAGTCCACTGAGACAAAGGCATTGATTGATTGATTGATTGATTGATTGATTGATTGATTGATTGATTGATTGATTGATTGATTGATTGATTGATTGATTGATTTTCACATGTTAACTTCCTGTGTGTATTTAAATATTTTATGGTATTTTATCATTTTATTGCACATGCTTACTTTTTATTTTGACATAATAAATAATTGAATTGTTTTATTTAACATGTTTTATTTAAGCCTCAAATCTTGTATAATATTATATATTTTTTGTATAAGTGTTTTTGTTTATATCCATGATTTACTGTATTGGATGTAAATGTTTATTCCCCGTGTTAACTTCCTATAATTCACATTTTTATTATATTTGATCTTTTAATTGCAGATTTTTACTTCCTATGTTTATATGAATATTTTGTATTTCATTTTCTGTTTTGGTTTGACTTCCTTTGTTTACATTTATGTGTTTTAATGTATTTCATTTTTAATATTTTACTGCTAATGTTTACTTTAAGTTTTTAATTTAATTTTATCTTCTAATTTAATTTGTGTCTAAAACGAACCAACTGACACGAAACCAAGTAAATAAAAAGTATCCTGATACTTTGATTCTGAACTTATTTGCATTCCTGCCCTGCTGAAATGCAAAGTGCAGTTGCAGCTCAATAAAGTGCTTTAAATTGCCCCCCCCCCCCCCCGAACCATTTCCTCTGTGATTAAGATCCCCCTCGCTGCTCGTTAATCGTCTGATTGCAGCTCAATGGCTGATCTTTGATTCTGACACTATGACCATGTTTTACCTTTAGTGTCACCTCATCGACACACTGTGTGACACCTGATCCTGCCGCTGGCTCCATTAACCACAGCAGAAATCTTCCTCCCCCCTCCTCCTCCTCCTCCTCCTCCTCCCCCTCCTCCTCCATTACATCCAATTGTTTACCGATGAAAAACAAGCCATCATCCCCCGCTGCCCCCCTGCAGGTGCACTTTGCCGCTGTATGGAAATGCAACCTGCTCAGATGGATGAGGAGAAAAGTGAGGATGATTTTCCAAACCCGGCGGCCGGATCGCTCTCATTCAGACAGACACCTTGTTCCTCTCCTCGCTCTGCTCTTGAAGGTGGGCACGTCAAATCCATTACTCAATCTGCTCAATGGAGTGAAGCCCATTTACCAGTTGACTCATTTAAGATGGATCATTTACCCTTTCATCCTCGCTGACAATGCCACTGATGTAACCGGAGGGACTGGGGCTGTTTTAAGGTGGTATCTCGTAATATGTTTCTACTGCAGGGGAATGAGAAACCCAATGATTAGAGACATATGAGCCTCATAAAGCTCAACGCGGTTCCATTGTGGAGGCAACAGACATCAGGTGTTCATGCTACATGGGACATGAGAAAGCAAAAAGGATCCCTGTGGGAATTTGATAACGCTTTCCGTCAGCTTAATGGGAATTAATCATGGAGGAGTTGATATGATTATACCTGAGCAGGCTGTGTGACGGGGACATTTAAATCATATAGGGAGTTCAAGCCAGTTTAACATCAGATGTATTATGTTTGTAGCTCAAATAAGCATCTCTGTGGTTCCCTTAACAAAGAGCCAATGGGATTTTTAACATGACTTCACGTCACCACCGCTAAGCTAAAGGAGGCTAATGTTGGGCTATAAAGGAACGACAGCACGGTCACATGACTTCACGTCTCCACCGCTAAGCTAAAGGAGGCTAATGTTGGGTGTGATGACGTTTAGTCGTTTCATTTAGACTCGTTAGCAACCACCGTTTTTAAATTCCCCAGTGGGGTATCTACTGACGTATTTTATGTCGTAGAACAAAACAGGAACATTTCTTCAGCTTGATATAACTCGTAATCTCGTTACATGTTACTCCCCACACCTGAATACACATCCAGACATCGCTGGTTAACAGCCTCTCACCTGTCTGTTGCGCTCGTCAGTGATCCTCTGGATCTGGATCTTTTTCCTCCCCATGGTTCTGGCAGTGGGAGGGGCGAGGGGGTGTGTCGAGGTCAGAGGTCACGGATGGCTGTCGCTGTATTTCCTTCCTCCTCAAATATATTTCAGTTCGTCCTCTCCGTGCACGCTGGTGTTAGCAGCCGGGTAGAGAGGCTGAGACCCAGTGGATTTAGAAATAAAAAATACAAAAATAAAAAAAACAGGGAGGAGGAGAGGACGTCGGGGTTCGGTGTGCGGCGCCTTCTTCAGATCATGTTCCTGTTTCCAGAGCCAGGTCATCCACACTCAGGCTGATCCTCTGCCCTCCCCTTCACCTCAGCTGGGCAGCTCCTGAAAAACAACACACAGCCATTCATTAATACACAGAGAAATGAGAGGGGGGGGAGTTTGCATACTGTGACCCACTTTAGCTTCTACCAACACTGTGTTTGCGAGGACTCCTCGTACACAACGAGAGAATAAATGATGCAGCAATGCATTCGAGGCGCCGGCGAATCAGAAGCACATTGGGATGGAGAGGTGGTGGTGGGGGTGAGGGGGGGGTTATAGGGCTAGATGCAGAGCAGGAGGCCCTCGGGGGCCAGGGAGGCTGTGCTGTGTCAGCTTCATTAGAGGCATCACCGCCACATCACTGATCCGCTGGTCGCCCGCAGCACCCCGCAGCCCGGCCTGACACGCCGAATGTGTTTCCCCCGATCGAAAGGCAGAGCAGCGAGGGGGGACTGTGAACGCCACATATTTTCAGAAACACCGTCATCTTCGGGGCTAATTTATGACAGGAAACAGGTCTGACTCTGTGATCTGTGTCAATAAAAGCCCCAGGAGGTGCACTGGACGTTGAAGCAAAACGACAGTACTTCATCTTCTGTGACGTCATCGGGCTCAAAACAATGTTTTCCCATTGACTTACACAGGGAAAGAGACGTCTGTAAATCAGCGGATCTTTTTATTTTTGGAACTCAATCAACTACCCAGGATGTCCAACAACATCAACCATGTTCTGAGCAATGCATATAACTTGTTAGCATCACATCGGAGGTGCAGGCTTCAATGAAGTTGGACCAAAGCACTCATTTGTGCACCAGTCAATCCTCAAGGTAAATACAGAGTTCAATCCGAGGTCAAATGTGCGCTAGAGGGTCTTGATTAGCGTTTCTCTTCAGTGATGTGATGATGTTCATTTTTCTTTTCCTTATATCGTGTCTTAATATTTGTTCCTGCTGTGATGCAAGAACTATTTAAGACTTGATATGAAATCAAAGTATTATCGTATCGTGTAATCTGCGCTGATTTATGACCGGGAACAGGTTTGACTCTGTGATCTGTGTCGATAAACGCAGGGCAGTGCGACTGTTGACACTGGGAGGGAAATGACTCCACATTCAATCAAACAAAACATCCAAAACACATGTCCTCGATCAGGATACTCATTAAGACACCTATTAGCAATAGCGTTAGCATTGGCTGTTATTCCTGGCCTCCTTACACACACACATATTTACACACTAATGCTACATAAACACACTTCCATTTCAATTCAATTCCAGGACAAGAGGGTATTTTAAAAGACTCATTCCTAGCAAAAAGAGGAATTTACTCAAGTCAAGCATGAGTGGGCAGATTCTCTCCGATGAAACTCTGCATTTAAAGAGATGCCGATTCAGGGACACTGATAACATTATTATTACCATAATATAAAAGCTGAACACTGACCTAATTCCATGCAACACGGGGGAAATAGGAAGAGTGTAAGCTGTGTCTAATTCAGCCGTGCATCTAACTGACCATGAAATACAGGGCGGTCTACGATACGCTGCAACGCATGATCAGAAACACAGGATTGAGAGAGAGAGAGAGAGAGAGAGAGAGAGAGAGAGAGAGAGAGAAAAGCCCAGAGTGTTTCTGCAAATTCATGCAGACTCATGAATGAATGAGAAGGCAGCAGTAGACCAGGAATGGCAGCAGAGGCGAGGACCGTTTTAGGCCCCGTTTCCTACTATTTGCGGTTCAGCTTTTAAAAATAGCGCGCTATATATATAATATACACACACACACACACACACACACACATACAGACTGTGTGTACACACTGCGCAGCGTGCACACACCACATGACAGAGGGAGCACAGTGGCGGCAGTGTGCAGAGCTGAAGCATCTGGAGACGAGTGCAGACACAACACAGGCTCTCCAGCATTGTTTGCATTCCCCGTACCTGCAGAAGGAGAACATAAACGCCCTCTACTTACATCCATTCTTCTGAACCAAAGAATGCAAAATTGTCCGTCATGAGACTGACATTCCCTTTGTGCAGCTTTAAGCGCCGCACAGCACGCTCGTTTAGAGTGGATGCAAAGGGCTTCTGCTTTGGCGATGAGTTGCTTATGAATTATGGAAGAGCGTTGAGAGCCTGGTTTCCACTTGGAAAGTCTAGCTGCAGGAACTGAATGTACAAAGCATTGGCAAACATCTTTCTAATATCTGCTTCCAGCTCCTTCAGCACAATCATTTTCAAAAAAGAAATCCATGTTTGACTCCTCTGCTTCTCTTCATCTCTTTCAGTTCTGACAGGCAGAGATTTAATAAGCGAGAGCAGTGAAGCGTACAGTGGATCACCTCATTAGTGTACTTTTTGAAAAGAGTAGGTGTTACCAATATGTTTTAACATTCGTTCTTGTCATTGGGCAGAGTAAAGAGGTGTTGGTAACATAGCTTCCTCTCTCCGTCCTTCGTTAGCCTCTGAAAGCCAGCAGTGAAGTTCAAAGCAGTGCGCCGAGGGATTTGTCTTTAGGTTGTGGGCTGATCACACATGAAAAGGCGGCTTTATCTGCCCGCCAGTGGTCAAATCTCAACCTTTTACCCTTCATGCTGCCGGAGCTCGCTTCCCATGTCTGATGTCAGGCCGAATCTCTGCTCTCACACGGGAAGCAGGAGGCCTGGAGTGTGTCTGCTGCCTCGATGAGCAGCGGGGAGCGACAGGCCGGCTCTGGACAATGAAAAGATTAACGCTGATAATTAGGAATCTACAGCAGACCCAGATAAGAACCCTGGGGAACGCCCCCAAACAAGCGGCTTATTTCACAAGGGGCCAGTGACAAGCTCCTCTTCTGCAATTTTCAGAAGAGTTGGACTCGGGGAGTGAGGACATAAAAGGCACACATTGGAGCAAAGAGCTTCTAAAGAAACTGTTCAGCTGCTTCATTTACTACGTTCTAAGAACAGATGCTGGGATATTACAGCCGGGAAGACTTGGATATGTCTTCATCCCTGTGGACTCACTTGGAAAGTCTTCTTGATAAATCTCAGCGATGCTTCGTCATTGTAGAATACCTCCATGCAAATTTCATTGAGCTAGTAAAACCAAGCATCTAGTCAGGTATTTGCAGATCAATTTAAGGAAAGTATCTGTATTGAATTGCTTTAAGAGTTGTCAAGATATTGGGATATTGTTTTATGGACGAGAATTGACCTAAGACTGAGACATATTAGCATTAAAGCTTGTAGGGGATTCCCCTTTCCTGTAGTGTGTTATATATGTTTGTGTGCATGTAAATGGTCGGCAAAGGCTCCAAAGTTCCCAAAATACGGGACCCTTTAAATGTTTTTAGATTGTGCTGTAGAAAAGACGAATCAAACGTATTGTTTTCAGCGTAAAACCTACAAATCAGAACAAAATAAAGCGTCTTAATGGAGCTTAAGAAAGGTAAATGAGAATGAAGCAGACAGACTATCAGCTCCAGAGAGGGCACACCAGGTCAAAGCCTCAGAGAAACCTCACATAAGGAAAGGATGGTTAGAAGAAGTTGCATCGCATCATTATCCCTGACATCTGTTGCTATAACATTTCAAAGCACCAGTGTTTCATTCCAACGATGTGGGTGGAAAACCACGAGCAGAGAGGGCAATATTAAGTATTTGAAATGTATTCATGGAGAGAGTGTTTAGAAACAGAGTGGCTGCATCTGGAAGCTTCCCAGTACAGCTACAGTCTCCTATTGTTGGGTGAATAAGAAGCCTCCCTCCGGGCGATCGGGGGTTAAGTGACTTGCTAAAGGGCACGTCACGCAGATTTTCCCAGCCGAGACGAAGGGTTTGTGAACCGGTGACCTTCCTCCTGACAACCTGCCTGGCTCTGCTGTCCTCAAGGCTCACACTGCCCTCAATATTACTGATACATCGCCACCTATGTTTCTGCCAAGAGCTGTGTGTGTGTGTGTGTGTGTGTGTGTGTGTGTGTGTGTGTGTGTGTGTGTGTGTGTGTGTGTGTGTGTGTGTGTGTGTGTGTGTGTGTGTGTGTGTGTGTGTGTGTGTGTGTCAGCGGCTGCAGGGCTGTGACTGAGTCATGACACAGAAAAACACAAACCTCCCAAACGCAGCGAGGAGACTTCTGTGTTTGGGTCGGACGGCTTTAATGTGTGACGTAATGACGGTGAGGCAACGAGGCCTGACTGACAGTGCAGTATGTGGGTCAGATTCAGGAGATAATTAGAGCAGAACTAAATCTGAAAGCCTGGAATAAAATACATTTGCACGTTGCTGTAGAGCAGGGGTTTTACATTTCTGACACCGTGGTCTTCTTCACACAATAGCTCCGCTTTAACCACCCGATCTTTAGCCCAAAAAAGACACATTTGCACCATTAAAAGGTATGCCAAATTAGCCATTAGCACTGCCTGACATGAGGATTCTCAGGCGTATGTGCAAATATGAGAAGCCTCATTTTTCTGTACCTTTTCTATCATTTCTATAAGGTTTAACATAGATTTACTGAGTCATGACTCGAAGAAGGAGTATAAATAACTCCTTTTAAAGCATTAGATTCAAGCAAATATGAGAGGCATCTTTCCTATCATTTCTAAAGGGTTTAAGGGACGGATTTGAATGAGTTATAACTCAGAGAAGGACTATGAATAACCTCTGAACTCTGGCATTCTCAGGCTGATCTGCAAATATGAAGAACACCTTTTTATTTAATAGTTTTGCCATCCCTTCCATAAGGTTTATGGACGTTTGGGTTCATATTTGACTAAGTTATGATATAAATAACCCCTATATTTTCCTGGGTAGGAAATTCTCGCAGTATCTTGTCTAGGGAACACAAATTCCCCCCAAAAGTCAGTATGCTATGATCGTTTTCAGTGATTTCAGAGGAGCGTTATCTGTATATCCACACGGAAACATCGTGGAGGCATCGATACATCGGTCACTCCTGAGTGTGAGAGTCTTCTTGCATGTCCTTTCTTTACCGGCCCGGTGTGTTAAGTGGCAGCAGAGCGGCCTGCAGCAGAAAGATAACAGTCAGCGGTGGGGGGGGGGTTGTTTTGCGGGTGGGGCTGCTGGCGCCATGCCAAAGGACTGCTGAGATATCCATCACTACATTTCCCACAACATCTGCCGGGGAACACCGCTGCAGACAACCCCCCCCCGACTGTCATCCAAACTGGGATTACTACAACCTGAACGATGTAAAAGAGGCCTAATCTGTTTCCCCTTTCCCTGTTGTTTGTTGTATTGGTTTGTGTGCATGTAAATGGTCTGCAAAGGCTCAAATCCCTATGTCTCTACCAGACTGTTGGCTATTTTGAGGACAATTTGGGTCCCGACTGCCAATAAAATGACCCAAAAAGTATGGAAATATTGTACTACTCCCAATAAATTTCCCATATTTCAATACAGAACATTCTGCAGATGAAACGAGAACTGCAACTGAATAGACGCTGCCGCCACAACAGTTGATGCTAAAAATAAAACATGGTTACTCTGAGGCATGCTGGAACATCAAAGTGTCCAACAGATATCAGAGGCTGTGAGTCATGATACATTTACAAATCATGTTGACTGTTGATATGAAAAATGTTCGTATCAGTTAGCAGGCGATGTGCGGCGGGCGTCAGGTTTCAGCAGGAGGGCGACCTGCCTGCCGTACACGGCCTCTGCAGGATCACACGGACATAAAAAAATGACTGATCCGTCCCTCGGTTTGAAGCTGAGGTGGATCAATATGTCACCAATATTAATTTATCACTCGGTGTTCACTCAATCCCGCCTGACAGAACGGGGGGGAAACACGAGATGACAAATGATGCCGTCGGAGGATTAATGCAACCGTGGATCACATGAAGTAAAACAAGCAGGTGTGGCGAGCAAAGTGTTCACAAAATCTGACACCTTTTGAGCATGAAGGTCCGATCTGGGGCAGAAGAACAAGTGATAAAGACTCTTTAAAGTAGAGACACTACATACTGATATACACCTGAACATCAGCAGGAGAGGACTCTTTAAAGTAGAGACTACATACTGATATACACCTGAACATCAGCAGGAGAGGACTCTTTAAAGTAGAGACTCTACATACTGATATACACCTGAACATCAGCAGGAGAGGACTCTTTAAAGTAGAGACTCTACATACTGATATACACCTGAACATCAGCAGGAGAGGACTCTTTAAAGTAGAGACACTACATACTGACATACACCTGAACATCAGCAGGAGAGGACTCTTTAAAGTAGAGACACTACATACTGATATACACCTGAACATCAGCAGGAGAGGACTCTTTAAAGTAGAGACACTACATACTGATATACACCTGAACATCAGCAGGAGAGGACTCTTTAAAGTAGAGACACTACAGACTGATATACACCTGAACACCAGCAGGAGAGGACTCTTTAAAGTAGAGACACTACATACTGACATACACCTGAACATCAGCAGGAGAGGACTCTTTAAAGTAGAGACTCTACATACTGATATACACCTGAACATCAGCAGGAGAGGACTCTTTAAAGTAGAGACTCTACATACTGATATACACCTGAACATCAGCAGGAGAGGACTCTTTAAAGTAGAGACTACATACTGATATACACCTGAACATCAGCAGGAGAGGACTCTTTAAAGTAGAGACTCTACATACTGATATACACCTGAACATCAGCAGGAGAGGACTCTTTAAAGTAGAGACACTACATACTGATATACACCTGATCATCAGCAGAGAGGACTCTTTAAAGTAGAGACATACGTCTGAGTTGCTGCAGTATCACTTCTAGAGGTTCATCATTAATGCCAAAGGTCATGCGCAGTTCACCAGCATCAAAGGGAGGGCAGAGAAAGTATGAATCAGCTTTTAAAAGGTGGAGACAAGAGGGTGGCTCTTTCCTCATATGGGGATGGGGGAGTTGTGTGTGTGTGTGTGTGGGGGGGGGGGGGGGGGGGTTGTTACTGGCGTGTTATCGGGCCTCTGAATTCCCTCACCGGACCCAGCGAGGCCCAACCTTGAGGCTGATATTTACAGCCTGTTGCTGAATGTTCCCGGGCAACCATCGGACACGCGGAGCGCTGCACTTCAGTTACCCAGCATGCATCTTGACCATATCAACAAAACCCTATGGCTGATATTGTGGCAGAAGCATCAGCAGGTGGAGTGAAGAGGGGGGGGGGGGGGGGTCGTGACAAATAGTGGAGGAGGGGAAGGAGCTGCTGGCTGTACATCTAAAGCTTGTGCCTGTGCGCTGCCAACCCTGGCAGTGGAATATGATCTACCCCCCCACCCCTCTCCTCCTTCCCTCCTCCTCCTCTTAACCAATCATGGGTGAGTCTTTTGGAGAGGTGGGGGGCTGATGCAGTGCAAGGGCAGCACTTCTGAGGTGGTGGTGCTTAGGAGGGGGGGGGGGGGGAGATCTGTGCTCGTGAATCACACCCACGCTGCCGGGCCGCCGTCAATACTGCAGGAGCACGTACACACACACACACACACACACACACACACAGACACACACACACAGACACACACACACAGACACACACACACACACACACACACACACACACACACACACACACACACACACACACACACACACACACACACACACACACACACACACACAACAACAACAACAAACAACACACACCCACTCGTTTAACACGGGGCGCCCTAGCTGTCACTTATCCACTCGGAGCCCCGAGGCTGGTTCACACCTCGACATATTTATCTATTATAACAATAAGCAGTGTTTCATTTCTCATGCACTGCTTGCACAGTATTCTCGTGCACTCTTTCTATAGTTTGTATTAATGCTTTCGTCGTTGGAGGAGCCTGTGAATTAAGATCCTAACCACACTGTAGCTTTGCATATGACAATGAAGCCTTTAAACCTTGCATTCACCCGATAATAAAGCCATGCACGTCCATGTGAGCGTACACACAGAGGCCTTTTGTCCAGCGGCTCAGGAAGCATGTGGAGCACTGAGGACGTGTTGGCAGGTCACACAATGCCGTGAGTTTGCCGTGTTGTTGACTCTGAGACTTGTTTGCCTTCATCACCGGGCCGGACGATGCGGTCTGACCTGTCGGGTGACATCACTGCCACACAGAAAGAGTTACACCCAAGCCTGAGAGAGGTGGAGGTGATCAGAGGATACGGTGCAACGGTGCGACAGGGAGAGACCTCTGTTCAATAGTAATTGTTGGCAGCTCACCTGGCAGAGATTCAAGCAACTGATTCAACCCCGAGGCTACTGTACAAAATGTCTTCAAGTTGTTTGTTTTGTCTCTTCCAAACAGCAATTGGTTCCCAGTCCTGTCCGTAGATTTCACAGACAGCAGTGGTTCACTTGCATAATCCACCAGCAAAAGGAGAAGTAATGATCATTTCTCAGAACCTAAATGGACTTTTTTGTCCAAATAGTCCCATAATATTAAAAGCAAACTGATATACAACCGAGAGAAGCAGCAAATTCCTCGTCTTTAAGAAGCTGAAACTGATCAAAGTCACTGTTTGTTTAACATCAGAGCCCACTCTGCTCTTATTGCTGAACATTTACGTACAGAAAAACCTCTATCACACAGAGAGACCCCCACAAAGCATGGTAGGACCCCTTGTAGATTGTAACATCTTCCTAACTTTTTCAGCAATAGAGCGCAGAGCAGCAATATAAAGCAGAACGGACCAGAGGCTAGAAAGAAAAACAGACAACATTCTCCTGAAAACGGAGCATTTTCTTTGGATTGTAACTTAATTCCATTCCATTAAACCGTAGCACTCAATCCAAGAAGCCAGAGGGGGGGGGATCAGGTAGAGCTACAGCTGTCCGTGTCGGTGGGTGGTCGTGTGTTTTTTTACAGACTGTTAAAGTCCACAGGTTCAATCCCAGCAACAGCTGCTGGTCCTGCCTCGGTGTAGGGTGGATATCTCAATGATCATTCCTTCTGATTCATGCAATGTCTTCCTGCACCCAAAATGATTCAATCAGATGCTTATATGTCTGAGAAAAACTGCCATCCATTAACTTTGTAAAGTAAATAATGGACAGGAAATTGGGATTCTTGCTTTAAAGCCACTTATAAAGCAAGAATACCAATCAGACTTCAAATTTGTTCTGCTGTCCTATGATTGGTAATTGAATATCTGTGAGTTTTGGGTTCTTAGATGAACAAAACTTCACATGTGGACGTGCTTCCTAGGGCTTCTGGAACATTTTAAACCAAAGAAACAATCTACTGTTTATTAAAAATAGGAAATAATCCCAGACTGCAGTCCTGAGTCGAATCAGAATCAGAACGGACGTCAGCTCTAGCAAAGGTTCCTCATGACTGTATGTGCACAGAGTTTGTAAAAAAGTAGAAGTTACCGTATGTACAGGAGCCATGAAAACTGCTGCTTGCTTATAGGTCCTTATTTGTATTCCATAACCCTAATCCTACAATTGCAGTACAGTGTTTAGGAATGCTTTCTAAGACAGGTCTCCTCCCTTTCCCATCGTCTTAAGTCTTCAAACACAAAAGGTCTGTGACGGGGGAAGAACAAAAGCCCTCTAGACAAAAACACTGACGACATCAATGTGACACTGGAGGACAGAGGGCGTGCACGGCGGCGTCTGCATGTGTTGGAAAGTTTGCCATCACCAGTCGAACACGTTCTCATCAATAAGGCCTCGCGGGGAGGGTCCAAGATCAGACGCTTAAATATAGCCGCTTATCTCCCGCACTATCGGGGTTATTCTCATGCATGCAGGTGAGTGGGAGGAGGAATGCTGTTGTTTCAAATCGTGTTGTATTCCCCCACTAACTGTTAAGTAAGTAAGATATGTGGCCAGGCAACTCTGCAAACCAATAAACCTGCAGGAACAGGCGCGCGCGTAACCGTGTTATAAACGCGCCGAGAGATTGACTCGCCTCAAGAAAACTCATTTTCTGTCATCATGTCACAATTAAACGCCGGCGTCTGGAGAACGGCGAGCGGCATCGAGGGGATTTATCGCTCACATGCTGGATGTGAGAGTAATCCTATACACTTTGGAGATTTGTTGTAGTGGATATAGAGGCAGGCAGAGCATTTCTTAAGAAAGGAAATGAAGATAAGGCTGCTCTCTCCTGTACCTCGAGGCGACTGAACAGGGATAAACAACTTCCTGCTGTTTACCTTCTGTTAGGCTTTGAAAAGACATAGCAAACAACAAGGTAAAGGAAAACCCTGAGCTCTGAAGCTTTTGAATTGATCACAGAAAGATCAGGCAGCCACTTGATCAATTAATAGTTATTTCTCATACAAGAACAGCAGTAAATTACATTTTCAGCCTTTCATATGTCCATTTTGTCTCATATTTAAGTCAATATATCCGGGTTTTTGACTGGAAAACAACAATTAGAATTAGAGAAACGTCCTTAGACATTTCATAGACCAAACGAGTGTCCAACAAGTAATCTGCATAATAAGAAATGATAGAATATTCATTCGTTGTGTTGTTTTTAATCATAATTCCAGTGAATATTTTAGTTTTTTTAACACGTTGGACTTTTAGAAACTCGTATGGACCGCACGATGAATCAATAATTGTAAATAATTCTTATGTGAAGTCTTTTTTTATCATAATTCCAGTGAATATTTGGGGTTTTGGACTGAAAAAACAAGGTTTAAAACACTTTTAGAAACTCAGATAGACTATCCCGGTGAATATCGTTGTGTTTTGGACTTAAAACGACATCCCCTCGGTCCTAAAGAAACTCAGATAGACGTTTTAAAGACCCTGAGATTAGTCGATCCCTGGTCGCAGTCCTATAAAGAACACAACACGGTGTTAGCAGGTGTCAAGGGCGCTCACTCGACACAGCAATGGCCGCGTAAGCCTTCAATTCCAGAGAGAAAAGGAACAGGTGTGAGCAGCACGACAACACAAGCCATCCACCATAAATCTCCCCAGCGGACCCCCCCCCCTCCCCGTCCAATCTGGAGACGATTTCTCTCAGTAGATTTTTTGGGGCTTGGGAAGGTGTCAGCTCGGCGGCTGATGATGGAAGACAGTCCACACAGCAAGTCACCTCGCACTATCTCCCCCATATCTCCCTCGCAAAAGTCCTGAGAGGCGCCAGCAGAGCAACCCACTAACCCTGATTCGAGATCCGAAACAGAACTTTTGGAGGCCCTGTCTTGTGCTTCGGCTTCAATCTAGGCCTCGGAAAAAAAAGCCACTAAGAGACAGACACTTCAATACCTACAGGAGCAACTTGGGGTTAAGTTTCTCGCCCAAGGACACTCCGACATGTTGAGTAAAAGGAGCTGGGGAGATCAAACCATGGCCCTCTGATTGGTGGAGTGACACCCTGAGCCTTAGTCGCCCAACATGTCCGTTTAAACCAAAGGATAAGATATTAAAACACTTAAATACGGCCGTCAAGAATGACATTTTCTCTCGAAAGCAATCAAGGTTTCAAGCCAAGTGGCAAAAAGCAATTACATTAGTGGAAACACACACACACACACACACACACACACACACACACATATATAAACACGCTTAAGAGTTGCAATGTCACTCTTACCGTCAAAGATTAGAGATGCCAAAAGACGCTATGGAAGTGCTCTGACACACACACACACACGCGCAGAGGAACAAGTCTTGATCGAGGCGAGTTAATCTGAAGAAAAGCTCGGGATATTCCAGTGAAGGATCTCAGAGGGGGTTTACAGTCCTGACGAGAGCGAGGGTCCGACGGCACATGTGTCACCGCCTGCTGCAAAAGTGACAACTGCTGGAGGAACGCCTCACTCTGGACGCCCCAAATTACCCTTCTCACCCACCCCCCCACCCTTCACTAACCCTACCCCCCTGAAACCCCTCCCAGGTCACCCTTTGCCCTAATATGCCTTCAGCAACTGCCACCAATTCATCAGTGTCTGCGAAGGCAATCGAGGTGCTTGTTGTTGGGCTCTTTAAAAAGCACCATTCAGCCCATTTACCACAGATTACGTACACTTACCTCCATCATTGACTGATCTGTCAATGCTTTTCACGATCAATCGGGTCGTCATGAAGTCTATTAAATGTCATAATGGTCAAACTGGGCTGTTAATAAGTCCCCTCAGGAGACAACGGCAAAGTGCTCGTGTTATCTGAGAGACGGTTTGAAAGAAAGAAACCCTTTTAGCTTTGAATCGCAGCCATTTGTCTTTGGTTTCTTTCCAATACTTTATAATTAAGATCATCCATTATCAGCCTCTCCAAACTATGAGTATCGTTTCATTGATCACAGGGAAGTACAGACAACACCTTATGGGAATGTATGTTCACTGTGTTTAGGAGCTTAGACGATGATTATTCAAAGTGAAAATGACATTTGGATTGACGATGAATCATTCATCAGGGGTAAACAGCAACAGCCTCTGATTCCAGGTTCTGAAATGTGAGGATTTGCTGATTTTATTCAGTTTAAATGATTGTTAATTGATTGGTTTGGAGTTGAACGAGACATCTAGGATATTTTTCATAATGTTATCCAATCGTACAAAACCAACGACAAAACAAGAAAATCTATATTACAATAAATAAACTGAATCTGTATGACGTGTGTGTGTGTGTGTGTGTGTGTGTGTGTGTGTGTGTGTGTGTGTGTGTGTGTGTGTGTGTGTGTGTGTGTGTGTGTGTGTGTGTGTGTGTGTGTGTGTATACATCCTCCATTTGGATCATGAGCTGCTGGCAGTGGGATGGCAGCTGCCAACATACCTTTTGTTCCACTGGACCCTTCAAGGCCCCTCCCTCCTCTCCTCTCCCCTCCCCTGAAATCCACACACACACACACACACACACACACACACACACACACACACACACACACACACACACACACACACACACACACACACACACACACACACACACACACACATACTCAGCTGTCGGAGAGTTCAACAAACCGGTAATGTCTCGTGCCCCTCGGACCAAACTCTCTACAGTGGATTTTAAAATGACTCCTCCGTCCGAAGCTATGGAAATCAAATCCTTACTGATCTGATCTCTGGGAAAAGTAGAAGTACTCAGGTCTTGTACTTGAGTAAAGTAGAAGTACTCAGATCTTGTACTTGAGTAAAAGTAGAAGTACTCAGATCTTGTTCTTGAGTAAAGTAGAAGTACTCAGATCTTGTACTTGACTAAAAGTAGAAGTACTCAGGTCTTGTACTTGAGTAAAGTAGAAGTACTCAGGTCTTGTACTTGAGTAAAGTAGAACTACTCAGATATTGTACTTGAGTAAAGTAGAAGTACTCAGATCTTGTATTTGAGTAAAGTAGAAGTACTCAGACCTTGTACTTGAGAAAAGTAGAAGTACTCAGATCTTGTACTTGAGTAAAGTAGAAGTACTCAGGTCTTGTACTTGAGTAAAGTAGAAGTACTCAGATCTTGTACTTGAGTAAAGTAGAAGTACTCAGATCTTGTACTTGAGTAAAGTAGAAGTACTCAGGTCTTGTACTTGAGTAAAGTAGAAGTACTCAGATCTTGTACTTGAGTAAAGTAGAAGTACTCAGGTCTTGTACTTGAGTAAAGTAGAAGTACTCAGGTCTTGTACTTGAGTAAAGTAGAAGTACTCAGGTCTTGTACTTGAGTAAAGTAGAAGTACTCAGATCTTGTACTTGAGTAAAGTAGAAGTACTCAGGTCTTGTACTTGAGTAAAGTAGAAGTACTCAGATCTTGTACTTGAGTAAAGTAGAAGTACTCAGGTCTTGTACTTGAGTAAAGTAGAAGTACTCAGGTCTTGTACTTGACTAAAGTAGAAGTACTCAGGTCTTGTACTTGAGTAAAGTAGAAGTACTCAGATCTTGTACTTG
Organism: Eleginops maclovinus; assembly: GCF_036324505.1. Lineage (NCBI taxonomy): Eukaryota > Metazoa > Chordata > Actinopteri > Perciformes > Eleginopidae > Eleginops > Eleginops maclovinus. The sequence goes on along the minus strand of NC_086351.1, from coordinate 1,248,683 downwards.
AGTAAAGTAGAAGTACTCAGGTCTTGTTCTTGAGTAAAGTAGAAGTACCAGAGTGTAGGAATACTCTGTCACAGTGAAAGTATTCTAAATGTTCCTCCAGTGAAAGTAGAAAGTACTCTCCTCTAAATGTACTTAAAGTTGCGACAGTAAAAGTAGTCATTGTCTGATTGGTCCATTTCAGAATAATATCTCTGATATGTTTTATAATGATTGATCATTAAAGTGTTCTCAGAGCTGGTAAAGGTGCAGCTAGTTCTAATGGCTTTGTATACTGCAGGGTAGCTGCTGGATTTACTGCAGGTGAACTACAGTCTGATTTAAGGGATTATATTTACCATCATTCATCCTAATCTGCCTAGCAACTAAAGGGGTTAAATAAATGTAGTGGAGTAAAAGTACACAGTAGTATAACATTGATATACTCAAGAAAAGAACAAGTACTCTGGTACAGTTAATGTACCTCAGCATGTAATCCGCCCCCCCCCCCCAGCCTGGATGTGTGCAGAGAGGACTGTTGTAGAGGACAGAGCCTCCGTCTGTGACCGTTAGCGACAGTGGATTCACTTCCCAAGGAATGAGTCCCGGCCCGGGCCCTTTCCTGACCTTGAAATCTCCGAGGGGGCCCAGGGAGGGAGTGTGGGAAACGAGAGGCCGAGAGTCTGCTAAACAGTTGTGTCATTGAGTTTCCATACAACACGACGCATATCTGCGCCCGGACAGCAACGGGTTAAACATGGGGCAGGAATTCCTAGAGCCCATTAGGTCTTGAGGCAGTAGCTTATATGGATAAATGTGAGCGGGGAGGGCACTACAGATATGGACTCCCGTTTGTTGATCAGGGGCAGGAAATCTGCCCGCGGATGGAAAAATAAAGACAACAGTCCTGATTTCAGAGCGCTGAGGACACAATTACATTTACAACAAACACAGAGGCGGCAGAAAATGGTCTAAGAGCCGGGTCTTTAGGAGAATAGGAGCCCTGTTCTGCTTTTAGGGTGTTTTCCCTCTCCTGTTGTGTGTTGTAGTGGTTTCTGTGCATGTAAATGGTCTGCAGAGGCTAAAATCCCTCGACAGAGTTTCTCTCCCACACACTCACCGCCTGAAACGCCTCCAATAGATTGAATATCAGCAGGAGAGGACTCTTTAAAGTAGAGACACTACATACTGATATACACCTGAACATCAGCAGGAGAGGACTCTTTAAAGTAGAGACACTACATACTGATATACACCTGAACATCAGCAGGAGAGGACTCTTTAAAGTAGAGACACTACATACTGATATACACCTGAACATCAGCAGGAGAAGACTCTTTAAAGTAGAGACTCTACATACTGATATACACCTGAACATCAGCAGGAGAGGACTCTTTAAAGTAGAGACTCTACATACTGATATACACCTGAACATCATCAGGAGAGGACTCTTTAAAGTAGAGACACTACATACTGATATACACCTGAACATCAGCAGGAGAGGACTCTTTAAAGTAGAGACTCTACATACTGATATACACCTGAACATCAGCAGGAGAGAACTCTTTAAAGTAGAGACTCTACATACTGATATACACCTGAACATCATCAGGAGAGGACTCTTTAAAGTAGAGACACTACATACTGATATACACCTGAACATCAGCAGGAGAGGACTCTTTAAAGTAGAGACACTACATACTGATATACACCTGAACATCAGCAGGAGAGGACTCTTTAAAGTAGAGACACTACATACTGATATACACCTGAACATCAGCAGGAGAGGACTCTTTAAAGTAGAGACACTACATACTGATATACACCTGAACATCAGCAGGAGAGGACTCTTTAAAGTAGAGACACTACATACTGATATACACCTGAACATCAGCAGGAGAGGACTCTTTAAAGTAGAGACACTACATACTGATATACACCTGAACATCAGCAGGAGAGGACTCTTTAAAGTAGAGACACTACATACTGATATACACCTGAACATCAGCAGGAGAGGACTCTTTAAAAACATTTCAACCTTTTAGAAAACTGCCATTGACGTCACGGTCAAAATTGGAGAAAAAGCTTGCTTTGTTTTTGGCCTTGACTTTGGGTTTGAAGCTACTATAACAAAAACTGTAAAGCAAATTAGTCTAGATCGAGACTGAATACTGATGACTTTTATCGCTGCACAGGAATCCTCCTCCTCGCTCTACGGCGGTCAGACTGTGAAGCTCGTTCAGAAAAAGTGTGAGAGCAAAAGTTAAAGGCAAAGGAGGCGATGCTCGTCCGTTGCGACATCGTGATGCGTTGTCAAGATGTCGTCGGCTCTGCAGGTCCTTCCTGCCAGACACTATGTGGACAAAAGGCTTTATCTTTCAGGACCTTATCCAGGTTTTTCCACCCGCTCACCATCCACATTCGTCGTCCATGTGCACGGCTGCCCCCACCCCCCGATGTAGAACACAGGGTGTTGGCCTGAAGCCTGAAACAGGGATCTGTGAGCCTACCTCCGCTCTTCCTGAGACGAGCGTCGGCCAAGACTGTGTGGTGCTGGTGGTGGGGATCGGGCACCGAGGAGAGGTGGGGGAGGCACAGAAAGATATCTATTCTCTCTCTCTCTCTCTCTCTCTCCGTTAACAAAGCGCTGAGAGGAAGCGGCTCCTGTGCCCGGAGGCAAGTGTATTTATGTTGAAAGGAAACACAGAAACCTTTAAGTAACAGCGCCCTGCATCATCCACGAAGCTGCACACACACAGATCTGTTGCTGTGTGCAAAGGTGCACCACCACAATGACAGCATCCAGAGGTTCTGCCCCCCTAAACCCCCTTAAATACAACCCTGTCTATGCATCTCTAAGACCTCCTCTTCCCTTTCCTTCTCAGAATACTTGTTTTACGTGTCTGGAAATCTCATTAAAGCCGCTAAAGGTTGTTTTAAGGTGAAATCAAGAACTCATATTAGGGTAAAGGTCTTTAAAATGACCATAAACTGCATTGGGTTAGGTCGGGCGAACGTACAAAACTAGCAACTGTAGCGTAAAGATGTTGGGTCAATGTCCCTGAAGTGTAGTTTGTTGAACGCTAAGACGTTTAGCTTGAACTATTTCCACACAGATTGCAAATGTTTGTAATGATGAAAGGAAACACAGAAGCCTTCCCCATCATCCATCCACAACACATCTGTCTCTGCGTGCAAAGGTGCGCCGCCACAAAGACAAACTCCAGAGGTTTTGTTGAAGACGAGCTTATTCGGTACTTTGTATTTGTACTAAACGACTAATAGGTTTTTGAGTAAACACGATATGCTTTCAAGGGTTTGACAGTGAATACCCTGATTATGCAAATCTGCCTCCCCCTCAAAGACGGGGAGAATAATAAAGAAATGACAAAGCTTTTTCTCTGGTGTGGCTTTACTGCGAGCACATTATTGTCCCGGTCTTGACAAAGAGAATAATAAAGCTCACAATATGCATGCACACATTATCCAACCGGAGCCTCCAGACCAACAAGTGTGGTTTGAACCCGGCCGGGCTTCTCGTTAATCGACACCTTCGACACACACAGGAACACCGATACAGTAAATATTTCCCGTTAGACGATCCCAAAGAGACTGAAGAGGATCAGACAAATTCACAGCCCATTTTCACCCATTGACTTCCATTTAAATCCGCACCCTCACTCTGATTGCTGTTGCTGCTTTGACTGGTGAGTTCTCCCACGGGGGGTTTGATGGAGGTTTATCTTATCTTATCAGGATCTAACAGAAACCTTTTCCTCCGACGTCTTTAGGCTTTAACTCTTCATTTAAGACCACCAACAGGTTGTCATGAAATAAATACTCAAATAATTCCTTCAGAGAAAGACAGAAAGGATGTAAGGAGCGTAGGTATTGTTTTTAAGCGTCCATCCACAAATTAATCTGATGAAAGAGAGGATTTTATGTCGTTATGAATTGATATTAGGGCCGCTGTAACAGCTTCTGGAACTTGTTTATACGTATGATGAAGATGTTTGATGAAGATTCTGCTTTTGTTCTGTGTTGGGATACCTATGGTATCACTTTACAATAAGACTACCCCTATAAAGGCTTCATAAAAGGTTCATAATTAGGTTGTAAACACTTTATTAATCATTGATAAACCAGTTCTAACATAGTTTCCATACTTCAACCCGGCTCACTATTTGGCAAGATGACTAAGCCTTATATTGGCTACCTAGCTTCCTCCCTCTTCTTCCTCAGCCAGCATCTGTTGTTCACTGAAGTGATTCTCCCCCCATCCATCTTGATGTTTCTTGGCATCTCTTAAGCCAAGTAGCCAATATAAGGCTGAGCAGTACAGAGACATGTGGGCTCACTATTTGGCAAGCAGCCGGTCACAGTGGCCCTGTTTATTGTCTTGTGTTATTAAAGCTGATTAATGATTTATAAAGTGTTCACAACCTGATTAATAAATGAATTACAAACTAAACCCTTTATCAGGGTAGTCTTACTGTAAAGTGGTACCGTAATAGATTACATTACTTTTGGATTACTCATCTGAGATGCACCATAAATCAAAACACAAATAACAATATAAAGTTAAACCTCATTTATGCCCGGCTCTGCACAAACCCGTAATCTAATAAGGACAATCATGAACACAAGACCTCTGAATCCTTTTAGCTCAGTGTTCCTGTCTGATGGCGGCAGGACCCAGTCCAGGTATCTCGCTCAGTAGGTTTCGGAAAGCTGCCGTTTCCACCGTGGAGTCAGACAACATTCCCTCCACGATGTTTGCTGCAACTGTTTATCTCTGCTATGCAAGTCTGACGTTTCTGCTCCGTCTCCTCAGGCTACTGTCCTCCCATCATGCAGGGAATCGAAAAATGCAAGTAACGAGATCATTTCGTGCTTAAATCAAATCAAATTGCAATTGTATTATCGCCCCAAATCACACAGAGCAAACAAAAGCAAAACCAAATACAAATATCAGAGCCCCTAAACGTCATGAACAACATCATAAGTAGTGCCATGAGATGAAAGCCTGTGTGTGCAAAACCAGACAGGAGTGCTGTTACATCACTGCGTCACAGACTCGTGTAATCTGATTACTCTGTAGCGCGTTACCCCGCCCCCCCCCCCCCCCCCCCCCAACACTGGATATGGGGTTTCAATCGTATTGCAACCCCTCCTGAGCGTGGCATCTCCCAGCCACAGGAGCCGTCACAGCTGAAGGTCGAAGGTCAAGAGCAGCAAGACGAGCCCTAACAGACGCAGCAACCTGTTCCCCTCAACTGCCTCCATCAGCTGCCACCACAAAGGCTCCAAACAACCCCCCCCCCCCCCCAAATAAAACCCTGTCTCCAAGTCCTCGTCTCTTCCAGGCCCACACCTGAAGAGTTTCAGTGCATTAATGAAGCTTTTTCTTCAAAGAATCCTTGTTGCACGTGTCTAGAAATCCTGTTAAAGCTGCTTACGGTTGTTTGAAGGTGAATTCAATCACTCATCCTAAAGAAAAAGGTCTCTAAAATGAGCGTAAAGTGCATTATTTGGGTTGGGCGTATCTTCAAAACTAACAATTAAGTGTAAAAAGGTTTGCTGTTCTGTTGAAAGACATTTTGTTTGCTGCTATTCTAACTTTTCCACACATTAATCCCCAGTTTCTGATTGTTAGGGTAAAAAAACAATGTTTAATCCCCTTTTAATGAAGTAGATAAAACACATTGTGCAATAACTAACTCTATTTCACAATGAGACCTCACTGTTTATAAAGCTTTAGGTTTGGTTGGTCCTGCTTACAAAACTAGCATCTTTGGGGTAAAAAAGCTAAGTCTGTTGTTGTTTTTAAGCTAATGTAACCCAGTATCTGCTTTGTTTATTCAAAATAAACGATGTTTCATCACATTTGAATGATTTTAAACCAGCTGAAACATGTTTTTATATCACCACCTCTATATCATAATGAGGTCAACTTATTAAAATGACTATAACTGACATTAGGTTTGGTTGGGTGTCCCTACAAAACTAGCATTGTTTGTGAAAAGATGCTACGTTTGTTTTTGTAAAGCAGGTAAACTCTGCTGCTACTTTAACCATTTCCACACATTACAGTGCTTTTAAATCCATGAACCAACCCTTTCAGCTTGTTAACTTCAAATATTCGATGTGTTCTCACCTTTTAATGAGTTGAAATCAGCTGAAAACACATTTAAATAACAGTCTTTAAACTTGTCTGCTTGAGTACGGTACACTTTTATAATCCTCTTTCTGTATCCCTGCCCAGAGACTAAAGGGAATCAGGACCTCGCTGTGTTATCCTAATTAACGGCCGTATGCGTGTTGCTATATCGTATTTTAATCTATCAAGTAAATTAAAGCCATAAATCACTCAACACCTGTGACTCCCACGCCAGCACGAGGGGCCCGGTGAGCGGGGAGACGGCAGACGTTTCGCTTACAAAGACAGAAAAATAAGAGCAGACGTCTGGAAGTTAAAACATTCATCCATGTTCATTTTCAAACACTTGTTGGGATTGAGAGGAAAAATTCAGTTTGAAGCTTCATGGAAAAAGCATTCTTTGGCCAAAAACGTATCTGGGTATAAACAGCATGTGCAGGATGCGAAACAAGAACGTGTTTGAGGGACTTTTTGTTCAGTATTTCAGGACAAACACTCACTACAATATAACTGGTTGGATTGGTAGACACATGATTTAATCAGATCATTCCTAAATTTAAATTGGCCGACTTGTATCTCTAGATTTGTTCAGCCAAATTGAAGCAACACGACTATACAGTATGCTATATAGTTTGGTAATCAGATCTTATTTATACAGCCTCTGTTGTGATTGGTCAACTGCTCAGAGATGTCCCGCCCCTTAGCCTATCATGTACAATGTGTTGGAGCGCTAGCCAGTAGAGTGTTGTACCACTTTACTCTGAAAGTAAAACAAAAGGAGTCCAATGACAGAAAACAGGGATTTTAGCCCCAGTAGACCGTTTACATGCACTCAAACTTATATACCCCTCTACAGGAAAGGGAACCCCCCCCCCCCCCCCCCCAAAAAAAAAAAGTTTGATAGAGCCTCTTTAACAAACTTCCTGGTTGTCAAAATGTCATTCTCAGGGCTCACCAGCCGAAAAGTTGGGAATCAGGGGTGTTCAAACTACGGCCCGGGGGCCAAATGCGGCCTGTGGTCCATTTTGAATCAGCCCTCAGAAAATTCAAAAAGTATAATGCGATAAGGCCCACACATTTCGGTCCTGACCCATCCTTCATGACCATAGGTGAAGGTAGGAACGAAGATGGCCCGGTAGACAGAGAGTTTTGCCTTCTGGCTCAGCTCTCTTTTCGTCACAGCGGTGCGGTAAAGCGACTGCAGTACCGCTTCCGCTGCTCTGATTCTCCGGCCCATCTCACGCTCCATTGTTCCCTCACTCGAGAACAAGGTAATCAGTTTACCGTTTAACTAATCAGCGCATTGAATATTTGGGTTCTCAGACTGTTGGTATAAAAGAGAACTTCTTAAGACACATTGCTTCATAAAGTGATTATCAGAGAAGTACAGGAAGTGTGTAAACGAGCTGCTAATGAAAAACAAAGGGTCCGAAACAAACAGCTGAAAACACCAAGCAGCATCAAAGAGTCTCCAGCTGATCACAGTCCACCGAGCACCAACAGATGTGACGCCGCAAACCAAATGCTGAACCGTTTCCAGCGCCAAAGCTGAGGAAGTTGCTGCCAATAAATCCAGCTTTTGTTTTCCTGTTTCATGATTGAGGATTTTTGTGTAACCAACTAAAGTTTCCATAGTGAAACGCCAAAGAGCGAAACTAGAAATGAGTACTCGGTCTTGTTTTCTTTGATCAGATATTTCCTGATTTGATCAACAGCTGCTTTGTGTTACAACAAGATTCAACACACACTCATTTCAGATGTCTTGTGTCGTTTCCCCTAGCTGTGCAATTTCTCACCTGGTTTGATTGTTTCCCATCTAAATCTGGGATAAACATTCAAGTTTCAATTTTACTTTTTGGCATTTATGGGCAAAGGACCTCATTTACATGAAATTAAACCCACATTTTGAGTTAAAAAAGGGCAAAAAGTTTGAGTTATTTGTACTATGATGAAGATTTCAGGGACACATCTTATTGCACTACACAGCCTGGTCACAGGACGCTGTTTTAAAACTGTTCATTATTTATTTAACGGCAGCACATTTAAATAAAACCACACATTTAAATAAAACCACACATTTAAATGACATTTTTAGTCATAATTGTTTTTTGCCAAGTATGAAGCCGTCCTTGTTGTTGTTGTTGTTGTTGTTGTTGTTGTTGTTGTTGTTGTTGTTGCAATGACATGAAATAACCTCTTATCATGCCAGACTTTGAGTTGAGTTTGGCAGCCCCCATCCTGTTCTGAAAATCCACTTATTTTATGGGATAAAAAGCAAAGATTCTGACTTCATTCTTGAGATTCCTAAGTTTCTGTGTGGAGTGTGACGCTCCAGGAGCAAGAGAGAGACGATGCACACCCAGACCTCCGTGACGCTCGAGCGCTGTGTTCTCCACAAACAAATCCCCAAAGGCGATGAGGCGTTTGATGTGCAATGAGGCGATGAGGGCCACACAGAGCTGCCCCCCCCCCCCCAAACCCCCAACCTCCTCTAACCTCCACAAGCTCCCTGACATTGACTCACACACACACACACACACACACACACACACACACACACACACACACACACACACACACACACACACACACACACACACACACACACACACACACACACACACACACACACACACACACACACACTTCTCCTCAGAAACAGCTGACGTTTGAACAGGCTTACAACAGCTGACAGGCTACAGGTGGGGCAGAGGGGACCCTTCATAAGCCCTCCACCCCCCCTCCTTTTAGTGCCCGCTCATAATTCCCCCCACACACACACACACACACACACACACACACACACACACACACACCTGTTGTGACTCCAGAGGAATTGTCCTCTGTGAAAAGCCTTCCTTCATACTGTATCACACACCTACTCACACACTCTCCCCTCCCCCCCCCCCCCACCCCTGTCAGTGCATTAAAACCAGGCTTTATGACCCTCCAGTGTGTGTTTGAGTGGCCGGGGAGTGTGTTTTCGGTGTCCGACTAACAACAGATGCTGCAACAGAGCAGAAGTGCGGGGCTAAAAGCACTAAGCTCCTTTGCTTTGCTTCGCTGGAGCCGGCGGCGGCATTACGCCGGAGGAGAAAAACCTCACTGTCACGTTAATCCATAATCATTTTAACCAACAATACCCAGGTTTTTACTTCAATCACCGCCGTGTAGAATCACAACCACAGCCTGAGCATATGATGTGGGGATGATAATCCGGAGGTCACACTGGAGGCCGGAGATAAACGCAGCAGGGAGTAACCGACATCTAAAGGCTGCAGTGGAGCAGGAATGAGTCCTAAAACAAGGAAATGAGTCAGCATTTTTGCTCTTTCAGGTTGATTGTTGATGGGCTTTTGAATGTGTGTTTGGTTAGCTGTAGCCTTAAATCTAGCCTTATAAAAGGTGGTGCAGGAATGAGTCCTAAAACCTGGATGTGAGTCAGCATTTTAGCACTTCCTTTCCTGGAAGACAATATGTTGTTAGCCTGAAATAATGTGCATGTCAATGGTCTGCAAAGGCTAAAATCCCTATGTTCCCTCCAGAGGGAGTTTCTCTCTCACAATTATCCAATAGAAAATCCCCTTGGATTTTTGTTTGGAACCCTTGCGATTCTAACTTCCAAACTAAAATGCGTCCTCCCTGCACCTCTCTATTGTCACAGGATAGGAATGATTCCTCGATTGTTGCGGATTAAACTCTCTGCCGTTCTTTCTCTGCAGCGAGGTGCTTTCCTTTGATGGAGGCTGAAATGCTCCATCACAGAACTTTTACTCAGGAATGTGGAGATGCCAGTCTACATTCCCCGAAAGCTTTTGTCCCACAAAGTTTCCTGAGAAGTGAATTGTGTGGTGGAGGCGCACAGGCGGGATATTTAGGACTAGGAGGATGGGTTTTTGTAAAAAAAAGTAGCAAAGCTGGAGAGAACAGAGGGGATTTGAAAGCACAGCACTTCTTTGGATTGGAAGAGAAAAAGCATAGGGTTGAAAGAAAGAAAAATCTTTGGATTAGGTATTCTTGCTGGGTGTGCAAAAACAGGAAGAAAGTTTCCATCAGTTTCTATAGTGCTGAGTTTCTAACCACCAAATCTGGGCTTTCTTCTCCTCTCTCATCACTCACAGGAAACCAATAGCTGTGGCTGCTGCGTACCGTGACAGAGAAAATCATTTATCAACGTGCATTTATTCGTATTGTGACTCGACAGTCTGAATAAGAAGGGTAAGCTATTTTCAGAAGTATAATGCATGGAGAAAAGGTATAACTGTGCTCAAGTTCGGGGTTGCATTCACTGTGTGACTCTTCAGAGAGCTAGTGACGCTAAGTGCTAGTTCCAATGGTGTTTTGTAGACCTATGCACTGAGAGCCTTTATCACATCCCGTAAAGCTCAAGACTAATGGCTCCAGCTTCAGGATTACAAAAACGTCACGATTATTTTCATGAAACCATTAAATGTTTGGTCAAAACTTTAAGAAAAAACATTACCTTGGACTTCTTAAAGTCCAAGGTAATGTTTTTAAATGCCTAGTGAGTCCAAAATATTCACTTTGATTCAATATAAAGCAGAAAACAGCTTGAATAGACAGTTTTACAATCAAGTGTGCCATTTATTTGCAATATTATTGGGTTGTTAAGTCATGTTTACCTAGTGTTGACACCAGTAAAGAGCCACTTCCTCTGAGAGAGAAACAGCCAACATTGGTTTCTCTGACCGCAGTTTTAACATAACCACATTACGTTGCTTAAACCCAACCTCTGAACCACAGTGGTGTTTCAGTGGTGTTGGGAAGCACATATAAACCATGTCCTCTTGCCGATAAAGAGGCCATGAAATAACCACCTTTTTTTTATGTAGTGTCCAAGACCAATCATCAATTAAAAAGGGGTGAAAACTGAAAGATCAGCTGCTAATAATGCTAACGAGTGTAGCTCATCTTAGGCTTTAGAAGGTCAAGATCTGCTTTGTTGCTCAAGGAAATTATAATTCATTTTCGACCGTCAACGCACAAAAAACAAAACTATCAGGGGGTTCAAACACTGTTCATTTAGCACTTTTTCAGCCCAAATTGGTTTCACTTTAGTATGAATGCAGACTTCCTATAACAACGTCTGATGTCCTCCTGCTGATAGAAGCGTCAGAAAACACACTGCATCGTCTTTGTAATTTGGTCTGGAGAACTTGGATGTCAATAAAAGCTGTGAAAAACTGTGAGAAGATCAGATCCCGATCATGCTAACGAGTGTGGAGAGAAAACCTTTTAGCATATTTTTATCTGCCCCCTCCCTCGGATTGCCTTTCTTGAGAAAAGCGGGAGGACTCTTCCTCTGAGCCTGCGATGTGATAACCAGTTCAATAACATAAACAAGAACCCTCCAGAGGAAGGATGCAGTGTGTGTGTGTGTGTGTGGGTGGATGTGTGTGTGTGTGTGTGTGTGTGTGTGTGTGTGTGTGTGTGTGTGTGTGTGTGTGTGTGTGTGTGTGTGTGTGTGTGTGTGTGTGTGTGTGTGTGTGTGTGTGTTTGGTTTTTACATGGGAGCGCATGTGGGCTGGAGAGGTGAGGACGAGTCAGCCATTGAACAGCATCAAATAAAAACGTTATCTAATGCCTGCGCTGACACGGCCCGCCACAAAACAAGTACACTCTCTATCGACTGAAAACACGGCTGTGCTTTTGCCGGCGAAAGAAAATATATAAAAACACACACACACACACACACACACACACACACACACACACACACACACACACACACACACTCCTTGAGAGCCGGGGGTTTGAGAGGAGCAGAGAAATGGATTTGAAAGAGCCATCAGGAGCGCACATTTAATGACTTCTTAGACCTTTCCAAAGGCTCCGAACGAAAGAGAAATGCTGCTTCTGAGGCTCTGTGTGACCGCGTGATTACAGCTGCCTCTTTAGCGGGTTGTTTAATATTAAACAAAGCTGCGCAAACTGTCAATTTGAGGTATAATAAAGACATGTAATCTTCCCTACTCTTTAAATCCGCACATTACAAGACGTTCTTGGTTAGATAAGTTGACAAAAACATGGATTTTTTTGGGCTTTCAACCACATTTTATGCTGCATATCAGACAATTACATAGACTGTTGTTATTTCCTCTGAGGATCCCAGGGAAGCTAGATTCATGATGATGGATTTTGTAGATCAAACACATGCTTTAGATTTCAGATTCTAAGTCTTGTTAAGTTGATCTGTTATATAATTTGGTATAAAAGCTGAGCAAACTGTCATTCTGAGGTATAAAACACATTTAATCCTACCTACTCTTTAAATCCACACGCTCTTGGTTAGATAAGTTTACAAAAATATGGAAAATACCAATTTTGGGGGGGCTTTCAACCACATGTTATGCTCTACGTGGACAGTTCGATAGATTGCTGTTATTTCAACGGTACAAAGCTGTAGAGTTCTGAGGATTGAAGCCACGATAGATTTTGGATATCAAATCACAACACATGCTTTATATGTCAGTGTGGTGAAGTGTATCTGTTATATCAGTTGGTATAAAGCTGTGTAAATGGTCATTTTTATGTATCAATAAACTATGAATTCAGTCCTGCCCTCTCAAGAGGTCTGCACATGTTTACACATTCTTAGTTTATATGAAAGCTAGATCTTTTTGGGGGGCTTTCGACCACATTTTTGGGGACACAATGACATGACATCCGAAGATCAGCGCACTACCCCACTGAGCCACAGCCTCTTCATCAGATTAAGAGTTGCACTGTTGAGGTTCAAAGCCAGTAATCGGGGTGCTAAGACATTATTGTTTCTGTTTCCAAGGTCGATATGCAATAACGTTTTGAGCATCTCAGGAAACCACAGCCACAATTCTTTATGACAGAGAAGTGTCTGCCAAATATTGAAATGAAGCGCCACATGTCAGATTCAAAGTCCTGTTAAGTTTATCTGGTATATAGGTTGGTATAAAGCTGTGTGAACCGTCACTTTAAGCTATTAAATAAAGTATAAAGCAGACCACATTTTCTCTTCCTGTCTCTAGAAGTGCACACCTTTCAGGGTCTTCATCAGACAATTGGACGTATTGTTGGGATTCAGCTCAATATCATTCTTGAACATCTGTTTCCAAGGACAAAAATATGTATGTTTTAGAGATTTTTGAGCATCTCAGGGAACCACAGCCCTTTAACAGTGAACTTTGAGCATCAAATCACAACACTTTTCTTTATACCGACTGAAAAGTGTCAAGAATTGAGAGGGTTTTTTATTTCAAGACTCGTTAAATAGATTTGATCCTATATTTCCTTATTTTAAAAAGGAATGGCTGTCAGTGTTGGTTTTCATTCTGAACATGAGGGTTTATTGCCGATACAACTCCCAAGTTTTAGGGCTTTATAAAAGCCTCGTTCTACTCTCCTTTCTACACCCTAAAGAAATCCTTCCTTCAACAGAGATGAAACGGCACACAAATACTCACACACATGTACAGTAGGCCATGTGTTCATGCATGAACTCACATAAACACGCCTCGGGCCGTAGCACGCACATACATAAACATAAGGAAGTGTGTGTGGGAAAGACGGGGGGGAGGTGTTTTTCTAGGGCCTCCTTTTATTTCTACTTTCTGCCTTTGAATCTTGAATATTCCCCACTCTGGGTTTACAGCTCTTCTACAACGGGGGAGGAACAGGAAAGAATGAATTCCTCCCCCCCCTTCCTGTACACACTCATTCTTCAACTGAACTCAATGAGCCGTGCGCAGATGGTCCCATAACATCAGCCACCCACCCCCCCCACCACTCCCCCCCCCCCGCAGCTGTACGGCCGTAAAACGACGCCACGCCCCAGCGAGGACGGGGTTGATATACGTTCAGATATTCAAATGAGGCCGTAACCCATCGCCGCATCGCTGGAGAGGTGTGGGAGGAATCTGATGGGAGGAGAGTGTTGAGGGGGGGAGGGGGGATGGATGCAATAGACCGATTGCTCTTGGGTGGCCAGTTATTTACTGAGAGGGATATTTAATCCAATCAATTTCTGATATTTTCAGGATCAAAAATGGCCCTATTTGTTCTCCCAGTCGGCTGATTGATCAAATGTGGGTCGATTTGAACGTTTAAGGGCCTCAAAAATGTCCAAAATTGATTAAACATCCCCAATTTACCTCAAAAACCACTCCAAAATGTGTCCAAATTGGCCAAGCCATTCTGTCCTGTTGTCTGCATATGCTAATTGCCCAACATATGCACGATAGCATCCTGCCGTTTCTATGTTCCGGAGACCCCTACTACGCATTTATATCATAAAACCTTCGGGTCCTCTACATTTCCAGGTTCAGAATAGGACTCTAGGGCACAGGACCCTGTTGGCCCCCACCTCAAACCGCCCATGGATGGATGGTGATGTTGAAGAGGAAGAAAATGTCTTGCGTAAAAGGGAGGCAGGGTGAGGCAGAGAGGGAGTCAGGGGGGGTGGGGGTGTCGTGTTTCAGCTCCTGGCTCTGCTGCTTGATATTTCAGCTGTGCCGAAGCACCGGCCAGCAGCCCCTGCTCTCACGCCATCGTAACCCCGTCGGTGTGGTGGCAGGGCACTTTGGGGCTGAAACACTCTTTATTTCACGCCCGTGAAGCATCGAGGGGACGGTGCTAATCTCACGTCATTTCTGCAGGATGATCGTCATTAGTTTGGCACCGGAGACTGAGCCGACATAAACAAAGAGGAATCAAGGCGGGGAAGAAAGCCAGAGAGCGAGTTTTATTTGAGCGTCGCTGCAAACAAAAAGAAACTGTGATGGAATTCAGGCAGGAGACAAGTGTGACTAAAGAAGTGACATCTTTGTTTACGAGTGCGTGTTCTGCTGAGTATTACAGGTTGCATATCAACGAATAATAAATAAACTCGACAGAAGGGTGTGTTCGTAGTCACTCCGAATGCCAGAGCGCACTCCATAGAAACCGGATATTTTGAATCAATATATCAATTCAAAATTCCTATTGAAACATAACTAGGTTTGCAGGACTTTTAATAATAATTAGTAAAACAAAATGTAGGTTATTTTGACTGATATTGAAAGGAGATTATCATTTATCAAAATTATTAATATTGTCATTTTTAAATATTATTATCATCATCATTATTTTTTTTTTAATGCAAATAAATTATGGTCATGATTTATTTATTTTTTTAAGAAATTGAAAATGAAACTCAATCCAAAAAGCAATGAAAAAAATAATTATAGTTTTTACAATTTCAGTGCAGTTTGATGCACCCGTACTAACAAACACACCCCGTCCTAGTTCTGATATCAGTGCCATAACAGTGACGTGTGTGTGTGTGAAAACATTTCATAACTCAAAATCTCCTCCCACAGCTGGACTCAGAGGTTACTGATGTTTCTAGAGATCCAGAATGTGCTGCACAAAGCGGAAGGATTACCGAGTCGGAGTCAGTGACGGACTGCATTATATGATATGTTCATATTCAGCCTGGATTAAAAAGACTCCTCGGTCCGAACACTGACGGTTCGCTGCAGGTCTATTGTTGCCAAAAAGCTCTGAGTAAAAGATGATAAAGGATAAGAAGCGAGCGGAAAACCAGAAGAAGAAGTAGGGACGAGGATCAAGGAGCGCTGCACACCTACAAGACTGTGGGAAGATGCAAGAGAAAAGACATCTGTTTTAGGAAAGTGTTTCTCCACACTGTGCATCATTCAGCGCCGAGAGAACAGGGCTCATCGTGCCACGCTGCTGGCCTTCACTCTGTGATCCAAACAGCTTCTGAAATCTGACGCTACACACTCAAATTAGAGCGTTGATGTTCTAAGATCAACAGAGCGTTGTATTTAGGGCTGCAGAATTAATCAAATCAGATCTAAATCACAACATGGACGAGTGAAATATCCAATCAACATCAACGTTTGGTAAAATACGTGAATTTATCTCAGGGAAGGATTGTGGATCTGCAAAGTCTCGGCCTACAGATGGTACTCTACAGACTTAAAGAGGACATATTAAACTCATTTCCAGGTGTATGGTTCTTTATGTTTCTCATACCGCCTGTGCTGTAGCTCCTCTTTTCACCCTCTGTCTGAAACCAGGGCCCAGTCTGCTCTGATTGGTTAGCTGGCCGTCTCTGTTGTGATAACCTCTTAGAGATGTCCCGCCCCCTTAGCCTATCACATACAATGTGTCGGAGCTCCAGCCAATAAACAAAGATAAGATAAGAGGCTTTATTGATCCCAAATAAAACCACACAAGGCATTGCACATAATTAGAAATAAACCATTTTTAAACGTAAACATCTCAAAACAGAAATAGGAATAAATATACAAATTGACCGTGCAGATAAAGAAACTGCCTGACAAATAAAGCACTGTTGAAGGGCCAATGTTCACAATATAAAGCAGGGTGTCGATGACATTAAGTGTGCAAATAACGGAATATTATGTTAAATATGAATGTGAAATGTACAGCGAGAAGGTTATGAGTCCACTTAGAGACTTATCTTCCAGAGAGTTGTCTTCCAGTTGGAGGGGATTTGTCTAATAGAGGCCTTTCAGGTGTGCAGTAACCTCCAAAACCTCCACAATAAGGCCTCCTTAAGGACGGCCCCATATAATATATGCAGTAAATAACCACAGGAATTGTACTCATCGTGGAGAAACTTCCAGAAAGACCAGCCTTTCTGACCTCTATACTGTCTCTTTTCACTCCCTTTTTGAAAGCTCTAAGACTATTGAGAAAGTAATAGCATTTGAAATAAAAGGCCGGATAGCTGAAGGTTGCCAGAAGCTGAACTAAATGGATCCGGATTGAATTGAAGTGAATTTTGACACCACAGCCTCGTCAAGGTCGAGGCGTTTGAGCGGCGCTGCGACACGCCGCTCAGGCTCCCGGTATTTAAGGTTAATCCTGCAAATTGTGTTGGGTTTAAGTTGCATTTAACCTACATGGAAGCTGTTGGTTATGTCTTGATCCCGGGAGCAATGCCCTCTCTGATCCCACCACACACACACCCGACATACACACACACACACACACACAATGTCCATTTGGCTAGCTTTGCTATCAGATAACCTCTTCTGTGAGTGAAGAAAAAAAAATGCAACTTAATCTGCATAAAGTGCTGCGGCAGAAACGCTCAGACTGCAAAACGGGAAGAGATCACCAAACAGCCACCCGGAGATGAGATGTAAGAGTCCGACAGAGTCCCGTAATCCCTGATCAGAATAAATGTTTCAGTGTTTTCATTTGCTCGTCTGTTTTATACCTCGTAGCCAGAATGAGGTCAGCACAGATTTCCTTTTTGGCTCCAAAAGCTGGTTATTTCCAGCAATTTCCACCGAGACGGACCGGGTATATTTAGTGCCCTGAAGAGGATATTTATAGATGAAAAATCAACAACACTGAGGAGGGATTTACCACACAGGTTATTTTTTTTATGTAACAGATCTTCCTCACAGGATGGCAGTGAACGGTGTGTGGAGACCTGATGAGCCGTGCGACCAAACAAACAACTTGGAAATGATTCCTCGATTAACTCATCACTGAAGTCTGAATATATTAGTGTGTGTGTGTGTGTGTGTGTGTGTGTGTGTGTGTGTGTGTGTGTGTGTGTGTGTGTGTGTGTGTGTGTGTGTGTGGGGGGGAAGAGGTTAAGCATCTGCTGGAGTTTGTTTTACTATGAAATGAAGCCATGGGAAGAACTATGATCACGTTATGAAAATAAAACAGCATCCAGCTCAAGGGCTCGTTGTCCCGAAGCAATCGTGTGACCTTTCAGATTACAAGACAGTCCCTCTAAAAGTCCAAGCTGCCCTACTTCCCCTGAATCCTTCATCTGCTGAGATGAATGGGAGAGTCTGCGGTAAACCACGGAGGGTCGGTCATGATTTAGGCCAAAGTGACAGTCAAAAGCAAACTCCGGCAAACAGGAATTTGGGATCCAACGTTCTCTTTAAGCTCGGAGATATTTGCGCTGAAAGCTGAGAGCTGCAGCCGCTGCTCACCCAGAAAGCCACAACATATCAGGTTCATTTTGCGGCAATACACTCCCCAATGTTTCTCAAATAAATATGATTTAATCAGGGAGAAAACGTGTCTCGGTTAAAGGGGTTCTTAGGGGTCTTTTTGACCAAAAAGTCCAAGGAGTTGAACCTAGAATATTCAGGAAGTAGCCCAAACTCTTAGACCCCTTTCACATTGAGCTAACCCTCAGCCTAAATTAAATCTCTACCACTTTGGATTCAATGTTGGGGTTTTGTTTAGGCAAGGTTCTTGTAATACATTTGGACAAAAGGTACGATTCTAGATGTTTACCTCTGCTAAAACTAGTCATGACGAACACTTATTTGGTTGCCTTTTCGATTAGTAAATAAAGATTATAGTTAACAAAAAAATGGAGCAAAGCGATGCTAGCAGAGATGTTTAACCTAGAGTATTCAGGAAGGAGCCGGTTTGTGTTTCCACCACACTTCTAGACCCCTTTCATATTGAGCTAACCACAACCCTCGTCTTAAAACTATTGCCGATTCCAGATTTCAGAACATTAGCTCTCTTAGATCTGGTCATAGTAAACTAACACTTAGTTGGTTCAACTAGTTCATTCAAACGACAGCTACATAAAAAGGGAGTTTCTGCACGCAAAAAATCATGCAAAGAGCACTGCGACCAGATATGTTAAACCTTGAGTTTGTTTTTCCATCCCACTCATACATGTAGACCCCTTTCCATTGTGGAAACCACAACCCTCAAGCCATTGTCTGAAAATTACACAACTATAGCCACATGTTTTAATTAAGACTAAGGCTACCCCTAACCCTAACCCATCGATCTTCAACCACCTTTAGACCAAATTTAAGATTTCAGAAATGCTGACCTGACATGAGAAATCATTGATCAATTAACTGATGTTGGTGACTCAAACTACAGATCTGTAAAGAATATCTAAGCCAAATAAGACCAAACAACACCTTTTTTGACAGATCGACGAGTCGTTGGCAGTCCTTTTTAGCCCCATGTCTTGTTTTGGCGAAATCGACTTAGTTCTGGTATCATTATAGCATTTCTATTGACATCTTTCAGCCATATGAGCTGCTTCAATTACTCCTTTTGTCTGATCTGAGAGCTACCAAGTCCACCCGGGTTGTTCATGGACATTTTTCCAGGCTTAAAAACTGGAGTCTGACCTTGGAGGCCCTAAAGAAATAAAAATAGCCAACAGGAAAAACATTTCTGAGTTCCTAAAAATGCTTCTGGGTTCCTGGAAAAGTCAAAGGGGACTAGAAGGTATTTCTATTGTGAAAAGAATGGTGGATGGTTGTAGTTTCTGTCTCAGAACACAGGCTTACAATGACTGAAATTTGAGTCAAACATCTTAAATCAGATCTGAGAAAAACTCCATCTGCGATTGAGATTTTGCTTTAAGAGCTGGATGTTGAAACTTTCCTTCAAACTCAAGATATGTCTGAAGACTGCAGACATGAAAGTGAAGCCCAATTTGTGATTCTATTAAATCTCAAAGTCATCTTAAGAGCTCTGCTTCTAAAACATTGATGCGGATTGAATCATCTGTGTTTCCTAAATATTGGATTGGGAATTTAACGAGTCAAAAGTGTAAAAGGCAGACATCTTATTGACCTCTTAGAAAGGGAATGAACTGCACTCAAATGAACATTTCAGCTCATTGCAGCATGGAAACCCCCAGAGGAGGATCTCTAATGATCATCTCAAATAATTAGAAGGCTGAATATCAAACAAAAAACTCAACAAAAACATACCAGAGGCTGAGTCCCTTCCCGATCCTCGCTGATACTTAAATAAACCCAGTGACTCTCTCGGGGGACAGATGACTTAAACACATCCCCCACTACACTCAATTATTTGTTTGCACTAAATGCTCTCAAGACTTACGCATTAACTTCCTGCAAAGCCTTAAACAATGTATGAATCTGCAAGAAAATCACGTTTAAAAGAGCAGATTTACAAGATTCACTTCCACACATCACCTGTCAATCAAGTGTGGGTGGATTTAGTATTTTGGGATTGTCTTTTGATGAAGTTTAGGTTTCTGTAATTGGTGCTTCTTTTACTTCGTGTCTACACGCTACCTGCGCATCTTCTTCTGTTTTATTTCAAACACAATAGAAATATAAAACACATCACTGCTGGTCTGATTTTTGCATATAAAAAAGTTCTGGGAAAAAGATCTCAGGAAGTATTTTAGTGGAGTGACCATTCAGATTTTTTGATCAACAGCCAGAGAAATCATCAGAAGAAGACAGACAGGAAGTAAACACTAAAGGGAACAGCAGAAGAAGACAGACAGGAAGTAAACACTGAAGGGAACAGCAGAAGAAGACAGACAGGAAGTCAACACTAAAGGGAACAGCAGGAGAAGACAGACAGGAAGTAAACACTAAAGGGAACAGCAGAAGAAGACAGACAGAAAGTAAACACTAAAGGGAACAGCAGAAGAAGACAGACAGGAAGTAAACACTAAAGGGAACAGCAGAAGAAGACAGACAGGAAGTCAACACTAAAGGGAACAGCAGAAGAAGACAGACAGGAAGTAAACACTAAAGGGAACAGCAGAAGAAGACAGACAGGAAGTAAACACTAAAGGGAACAGGAGAAGAAGACAGACAGGAAGTAAACACTAAAGGGAACAGTACAAGAAGACAGACGGGAAGTTAACACTAAAGGGAACAGCAGAAGAAGACAGACAGGAAGTAAACACTAAAAGGAACAGCAGAAGAAGACAGACAGGAAGTAAACACTAAAGGGAACAGCAGAAGAAGACAGACAGGAAGTAAACACTAAAGGGAACAGCAGAAGAAGACAGACAGGAAGTAAACACTAAAGGGAACAGCAGAAGTGGACACACAACATTCAGACTTCCAGACCTGACGACCCCCTCTTCCTTCTTCTCCTCCAGTTGCTCATTATCTTAATTGATGTTTAACCCGCAGATTGGCAGCTGATGATGGCTCAATTAAGAGCTTGCTGGAGGACAGGATTAGTGTAAGGAAGGCGGCTCCTCTGAACCATAGTCCTACACTTCAGCCCAGAGGGTCAAAACTGGCAGGACATGTTGGCAAATAGCTCCCAATAAGTCACTGGGAAACAATGCCACCATGCAAGTACAACAGGGATTATATGTAGGGCTGCGGGAAATGTTTTTTCGGTGTTAGTTTGGTGCTTTGGTACTGATTCAAAATAGGCTCAGACCAAATGCCTTTGACGAGCCCCCTGATATAATATGAGTGATAAAGGCCAACATGAAATAACCCCGGGCCGAGGGGCTTCACCATTATGTTGTTTTATGTTGGACTGAGCTGGGTATTGACATTTAATAGAACAGGTTGTTATGCTTTGAAAGCCTAGAAATCGACCTGAGAGCTAACCGCAGTCTGGACAGTTTTATTCTCTAAGTGTTCCCAGCTGGTGGGGGAAACAACGCTGGTGAATTACAGCAGTGCAACAACAGGCTTTCAAGAAATACAGAAATCAGAGGCGCACATCTCTCCTCGGTGTCTCAAACTGCCGGAGGCTGAAGCTACTTACAAAGCGCTTAATGGTCAGGCACCATCGTACCCAAAAGAACTTTTAATCCACTATGGCTCCTTCTGGAACGTTACACTCCCAGGGGTCTGTTAGAGGTGGACCAGAGTCCTCAAAACCAGATCAGGAGTCAGAGCGTTCGCCTACCAAGCTCTCTTTCCCTGGAACCAACTTCCTGTTTTAATCAGAGTGTCCATACTGTTGAGACCTTCCTCTTTAATAAAGCCTTTAGTCAGCGCTGGTTTCTGATTATTCCCTACATGTTATGGTATTCCACTCCATCTTTATAATGTTCACAAACATGTTTTGGATATTGGGCTATAGGAATAAACTTTGATTTGATTTGAACAACATTGGAAAACAGCAAAACAGGGTAAAAGAAAAAGGTACAATAGTGTGAGCATCATTACTTCTAAGAGTGAAGGAACTATGCGTCTTGAAGCCTCTGGAAACTCACTTCACTTCCAAAAACTCATCGTTGAACTCCATTGTCTCGACACTAGCGGAAACAGATCATCTATAAAATCTCTTCATTGTCCCGAACAACATATTGCACATGTTCCTCCACTAAACATACACTTTAATATCTGAGAATGACTCCAAGAGAGGACATTTCTTCATGGCTGAAGTAGCGTTCAGCACCGGTCTGTTAGCAGTGCTGAACACGAGCAACCTGCCAACTGTGAGTCATGTGACTTTTGTGGACAAGATTTGCTTTGGTGGGCATGTGGAACTGAAAATGAATCAGAAACCCAAAAAACTGGAGACTTTTCCACTCCAGTTTGGGCCATAGAAAACAAACAGTAGGTGTGAACAGCAGATCTGGTTGTTCCTTCCACCCGGTGCGATCCTTCTCTGGCACAGAAAGGGAGGCCATTTTGGAAGAAAAAAAATTACAAAATCACAGCAGGAGGCGGAGAGTGGTTTGTGAGGAGAGGCTTGCTGCTGCTACTTCCCACAATAAGTGGCTGATGGTCTGCTCTTTGTACGAGAAAAACACCTTCGGATTTAAGGGATTTTCATTGACATGCACTAAAACCAATATAACACACGACAGGGAAGGGAAAACCGTCGATAACCATAATAGATTCTCTTTAAACATCACCAAAAACAAAGAAAGAACAGCTGGTTTTGACCATTTGTGCTTCAATGTTATATACTAAGCATTTCCGGTTGTAAAAACAGCATATAATAAGCCATACCTAGCAAATGCATGAATGCTTTGCTGGTTCAAAGCAGCCGTGTAAAGAATATCACCTCATGTGCAAAAGAGAGTGGACTGTGAGGAGGGGCTTGCTGCGGTTACTTCCAACATTAAGTGGCTGATGGTCTGCTCTTTGTACGAGAAAACACCTTTGGCTTTAAGTTCCATTAGCGGAGAGGCAGGGAGGACATTACTTCGCCTGCCTCGCTGCCCTGCCATGATTGAATCACAGCCATGATAGCAGAAGGCATGGGGCCTGCTGCGCCGCTGAGTTCTTCCTGTTCTTCTCGCTCAGCGTGGGAACAGCGGCCGACAAAAATCTGCCCTGGAATCAGCTCACAGAAGAGGCCAGGAAAAAGGCAACAAGACCAGGAGCAGGTAGTAATCGCTCCATTCTGCTGAAAGCTTCGAACCGTCGGGTCAGCACACAGGAAACACACGCGGCTAATCCACTGTACGAGACCGAGGGTTAAAATAGGCAAATCAATGAGGGGACGATGGACTGGCCCTCCACAACACAGAGGATACGGAGCAGCTCACCTCCATTTAGCTTTAATAATCCCCTACTTCCTGTCTGGCACTTTTTCACCATCCGCAGCCAAACACCTTTAAAGCGTGCATTCATACATCAACATGCTTTATATTGTAGAACAGCGTGCACCAGAGCTTCTTGCAGCGTTGCGTTTAAGCAGAACTTTGAGTAAACGCTGCGCATATTTCGACAAGTTGCTGAATGTTTTCTAAATGCTGTGCATGTGTTTAGATGTTGCATTCATCTGCATGTGTTTTAAAGTTGATGAAGATGTTGCATTCATCTGCATGTGTTTTAAAGTTGATGAAGATGTTGCATTCATCTGCATGTGTTTTAAAGTTGATGAAGATGTTGCATTCATCTGCATGTGTTTTAAAGTTGATGAAGATGTTGCATTCATCTGCATGTGTTTTGGCACATTTGTGTTTTTGCATTTGCACCGTTTTTGCAACTGCAGCGCCTTTCTCCTAATGGAAATGTCTTCTTAGGCATTGTAGCACGTTAGCACGAGTCTGCTACCGTAAAAATGCAATGGATTATGTAAGAAAAACAAACAGCAGTACAACATATAAGATAAGAATTACTTTATTAATCCCAAACGGGGAATTGTTTGAGTTGCAGCAGCATGACACGATACAAGGCAAAGAAAAAAATGAGAAATAAAAAGAAGGAATAAACAAAGCTACGTGTAGACATCTCAAAGAACAAACACAAATAAAAATAAACCGGCAATACGGAAAAGATATACAGTTGACTATGAAGAAAATGAACGTATAAAAATACAATATAAACAATTGTTAGCCTCATCATGAACTCCGGTGTTAATACAGATGTTATTATATCCAGGTATACGCGCTAAAAGACCCCCAGGGACGCTGTCTGTAACATCTGGAGACCACGGCTGTGTTGCACTTCAGCAGGAAGAGAGAGTGATTGTACTTCCTCAAATTAACAGCAGCGAGGAGCGAGAGGAGGGGCGAGTTGGTGGCTTATTCCCCCGACCCCCCCTGCTGTGTTGTGACTGAAGCTAACGATGGAGCACATGGATCTGAAATCGGATGGATGTTCAGCAGAATTAAGATTATTCTCACTATGAAAAAAAAAAACTGTCCCCTTAAAGTTTTGTCCTGGCGGGGAGCTTTACTCTGCGGCGTTCAGCCTGCAGTTACGCTTCTCAGGGACACAAAAGCCCATTACTGGAGCTGAGCCCACTAGTTATCTGCAGCCTGTAAGCCCCTTTCCACAGAACCAGTCCAGCTACATTATATTCTCCAATTTATGGATTGTGTTCCCTGTGTGAGGACATGAGAGGCCTCTGGGAGACTTATAAGACAGACTCTGCTGCATGGATGTGATGTGAGGAGGGGGGGTGTCTTCAGCTAAAGTGCAACATCAACATTTCTCCAGTCCTGCTAAGACGCACAGCAGCTAATGGAGATGATGATGGCGGCATAGGCCTTATATAGAGTGGTGTGGAGATGACATATATTTGGCAGACTGACCCAGAATTTAGCTTCTCCCTGGTTTTCCTCCACAAAAAAAACAAAGGGATTTTTGGAATAATGCAAAAAATAAGATCTGTTCTGTTCAATAGGATAATCTCCACATATTAACACCACTGATTTTTTGAAGTAAACATCACTTCACGTCACCACCGCTAAGCTAAAGGAGGCTAATGTTGGGCTATAAAGGAACTACAGCACGGTCACATGACTTCATGTCACCACCGCTAAGCTAAAGGAGGCTAATGTTGGGCTATAAAGGAACAATGATGCCAAAGATGTATTTTTTCGGACTCAAACTCGCAACCACTCGGCTGAAAACAAGACTCTCCGGTTCATTGTCCCGTTTACACCTGCGTCTCTTTATTACCTGTCTTATCTTGCCCCAACACTCACACTCACACCCAACACTGAGCCTCCTCCTGCCAAGGACTCAGCACTAATCTGCTCTGCACCTTTATCTGGACCATCTCTCTGGGGATCCTCTGACACCTTTTTGGCAACTTCACCTGCAAGCATGCTGAAACGCTCACCTGTCCTCCGCTGCACTACATAATGATGTAATACAACACTACCTGCTGCCTCCTGACCGGGCTTGAAGAGTAATGGATGACATATAACAGGATTACGCAATCACGATACAACAAGGAAAGGTAACTGTGACATAAAAACAAAGGTCCTTCTTGTGTTCCTAGAGTCCAAGGAAGAGTGTTTGAAAATGACTACTGGGGTCTCACAACCTCTTGAAACTAAATAATAAATAATAAGGCTTTGATTATGTAAGAAAAACCTTTTGTGGACGATAAAACTGTATTGGAGGTTCATAAAGCAGAGAGAAATCCTGCACTGCTTCCAGCCTATTCTAGTAAATTCTATATTTGTTATGGCTTATTATAATACATGGGTTGTCCAGTGTTGATCAGACAAAAAGGGAACTTTTAATGAGTATTTTTGACAATTCTCTTACATTTTACAGACAAACGTAGAGTGGCCGACAGGTGCCAACGTGCTAAAACGGCCCCAAACACTTCCATAATACACTTAATTAAAAACCATCTTAATCGATATTTATTTTGCATTCGATATTCCAAAAGTAACGTTCAGTAATCAGGTTATATAACTTTTATATTGTGATTACGTTACTGATTACTTTTTCTGACAGGTAACTAGTAACTGTAAGGGACTACTTTACGGTTTAGAGACGTATCCTCATTGTCTTGATGCCCTTTAATCCCAGTCACCTGTCTCTGCGAGATCCTGCTAACCCAATGTGGAAAAACTGACACAGAGAACATGTCCCCTTCCCCCAGAAAAAAAGAGAAAGAAATCAGAGCTGCCCTGACGTCTTTATTTCTGGGTAATTGATGCCATCATAACTAGACTGATTCCAAGAGCAAAATGGTTTCCGGGTTGGAGGAGGAAATTAGAAGTTTGATGGCACTCTCTCCCGGGAGAAAAGCAATTACGCACAGCAATGGGAGCACAATCCTCGGAAATGGGTTCATGGAAGAGACATACAATGATTCGCCAGGCACAGCAGCTTTAAGGATGTGAGGAAACACATCAATCTGCTTTGTTTTATAGATATAAAAAAAGAGAGAGATAGATTTTTACCAATCACAGCAATTTATTGACAGCCCTGCATCTGCCCACTTTTCCTCTGAGATGTTAACCTGTCATTTAACGCGTAAACCAAATTGATGGCGCGATAAAGTTGTCAATAACCTGGACGTGCTTTTCTTAGAGATGAAATCCATTTGCAGAAATGAAGAGAAATCATGTTAAAGCCCGTCTGACACTTGTCGTAAATCGTTCCTGACAGCTCCCTAATGGAGTGTTATTACTGTTGCGCACAAGGCACCAACAACAGAGGGTTCGCGAGGGGGTGATTTTCAGGAGGGAAACCGGGAACAGAAAGCCTAAACTGCAATACTGATGATAACTTAGCAAACTGCACGAAGCAAAGCGTGTCCTTGACGCAAAACACAGCGCGAGACTGAGGTTTTTTCTCCATCCAGAGCCTCCAAAACTACCAGATGGCCACTCCGAGCCGAAAAAACATGCACAAATCTGCACATCTGGACACACACACAGCTGTCAGAGCCGCACAAACACAGGAAGAGAAACACAAATGTAGCTGAAATGCGAACACTTACCCGAGCAGTGTATCCACATCTGTTTGATGAGACCTCAAACGTCACACTTTGCGTTGCATTCACGTACAGCAAGGGTTTCGCCGAAGAAGAAGAGTAGAAAACTCTCCGCCGAGCTACCAATTTCAAACAATTCTCCCTACTTGATGTACAAGGTAACTATTTAGTTATGGCAAATGGTGCCCTAATCTAGCCTGAGTGGCATTGCTTTATGATTGACAGCCGCTTGGCCAATGGGAGCGAGCCACTGGCGCCACTTCGACCAATCAGATCGCAAGCGCGGAGTTAGAGGAAGGTGAGCTGTGAAGTAGGAAGGGCTGCTGGCGACATCATGTGTTAAGAGTTGATATCCCTCCGCCTGTCATGTTGCGAGAGCAGGGCTGCACTTTCATTGCTTTTTATTTAGATATGATCTGAGTTTACTTTAACACGGTTCATTATTTATATGTGTGAGCCTTATCAAAACACATATACAGTTATTTAAATAACAAGATTGTCATCTTAATAGATAGTCATTAAAGTCAAAATGTAAATAGACTACAATAAATATAAATGAGGGAATGTCTTCATGTATTAGATGAGATTACATAAGGTTAATTTACCTCAAATCAACGTATTAAAAATAGGGAAATTGTATTGTAATTGCCGTTTGTTTATTGTTGATTGTATTACATGTATAACTCGTGTGTAATGCCTTGTTTATATGCAACAAACACATTTTCCTAATTAGTATCACTAAATTAAATCTATATAAATGTAGGTCCCTTGTGAAACATTTAAATGATAGTGTTTATTTACACAGAAGAGCAGAAAAAAGCAACCAAACAGATTGTATTGCTATTGATTCAGTCATATACATCATAATTATTCTCTTTGTTGAGCTAAATGTTATACATGCATGTTATATTTATTAAATTCATGGTGTGTGACTCGGCTTTACTTTCACTGGAAGATATATGAGAGATGGTGTGCGCACTACTTTCTCTGTCCCCGGCGGAGGAACACGATGTTGACAGTGCGAGGCGGAGTGACGTGCAGTGACTGATACAGTCAGGAATAAAACACGTGAACACAACTTCACTTCCACACCGTGGAGTTAAAAGCATACATATTTTACGTATCCGACGTTCGGATTCTATTCTGTGCAGCTGCTTCCGTTTTGGATTGTTGTGCGTAAGGTTACGTCATGTGACGTCAGCAAAAGGCATGCCTGGGATATTTAAAGTAATACAGCTCGTGCGTGTTATGATGATTCTCTGTTTATTTTGGCACGAAAGTGAAAGAAGTGAAGGAGGAGAAGTCAGGAGACTCCGTTTATATTTAACAACATCAGTCCACAAATATACCTTTATTTCAAACCTCTCACACCGGGGTACCTCCCATAAAATGTGAGGGGCAATTAAGATCTCAGGCAGAAGTACTCAGATCTGTACCTGAGTAAAGTAGAAGTACTCAGATCTGTACCTGAGTAAAGTAGAAGTACTCAGATCTGTACCTGAGTAAAGTAGAAGTACTCAGGTCTTGTTCTTGAGTAAAGTAGAAGTACTCAGGTCTTGTACTTGAGTAAAGTAGAAGTACTCAGATCTGTACCTGAGTAAAGTAGAAGTACTCAGATCTGTACCTGAGTAAAGTAGAAGTACTCAGGTCTTGTTCTTGAGTAAAGTAGAAGTACTCAGGTCTTGTACTTGAGTAAAGTAGAAGTACCAGAGTGTAGGAATACTCTGTCACAGTGAAAGTATTCTAAATGTTCCTCCAGTGAAAGTAGAAAGTACTCTCCTCTAAATGTACTTAAAGTAGCGACAGTAAAAGTAGTCATTGTCTGATTGGTCCATTTCAGAATAATATCTCTGATATGTTTTATAATGATTGATCATTAAAGTGTTCTCAGAGCTGGTAAAGGTGCAGCTAGTTTGAATGGCTTTGTATACTGCAGGGTAGCTGCTGGATTTACTGCAGGTGAACTACAGTCTGATTTAAGGGATTATATTTACCATCAGTAATCCAGATCTGTAAAGTAATTGAAGGGATTAAATACATGTAAAGGAGTAAAAGTACACAGTAGTATAACATGGAAATACTTAACAATGAAACATAAAGTCATTCTCCATTTTGTTCAAAATTGTACTTAAATACAATACTGTAATAAATGTACTGGTTTTTTTCCACCTCTGTATTTAGTGAAAGTCATTTTAAGCCCATATGTTAATTACACATATAGAGAGGCATTATGAACAGTATAGCTAACAACAACAACAACAACAACAACAACAACAACAACAACAACAACAACATGTTTACACAACATAAACATACTGTTGGGATATTGCTCTCCTTCACACTGCAGTACTTTAACAATACACACATTTAGCATTGATATAAATATGCAGAAGATGATCAGCAGAACAGATCCTCACACACCAAAGCCACACACACTTTTGATGCCCGTTCTTCAGTACTTTAGTATTTAGTATTGCTGCTCAAACAGAAGTAAAAAGCACTTCTTCCACCATTGCTAGTAGTGGTGAAACACACGCAGTTAGAGGGAGTGACACACACACACACACACACACACACACACACACACACACACACACACACACACACACACACACACACATGCAGATTACACCGTGTTTCCTGCTTTACATAAGAGGCTTATGTGATGTAGGAGAATTGCAGCAGTCAGATGGAAGCTCCCCTCCACCCACCCACCCACCCACCAACCCCCTGCAGCTGGGTATTCCTGAGGTCAGGGGTCAGGGGAATGTCACGGGACAAATGACAACAAAACGGCCCGGCCAGAATTTAGAGGAACAGCAAACAGGAAGCAGATCCTCTGTCCCAGTGTCAGCCTCCCATGCTGCTCTTAGAGCTGTGAGAGGGATAACGTGTATTCGTTGTTCTAGAGCCCAGAGTCTGACGCACCGGCAGGGCTAGTGCTACAGGTTGGCGCCCCCTGTTGAAGGAATGGAGAATCGTTTCAGAAATCCATTAAAAAAGGCCTTTTCTTTCTTGTAAAGACACACTGTAGTCTCCTTATTAATATATAAATGCTGGTATAAGTGGCTTTCCTAAAGGGCTGCTGGCACACTTCCCCGTTCACACCCTTTGTTAGGCCACAAATATAAAGAGTTATTCCCACTCCAGTTGAAACCAGGAATCCTAAATGCTAGACTATATGGGACACAAAACCTTTTAAAATCCTTCGTCAGGTTGGAGGAATTGAATTATAACATGTATTTGAATTAGTTAAAGAAGCCCTATTTTGATTTGGGGGTTTTCCTTCCCTGTGGTGTGTTCTATAGGTTTTAGTGCATGTAAATGGTCTGCAGAGGCTAAAATCCCTGTGTTCCCTCCAGAGGTAGTTTTGTCTGTGGTCAAGAACTACAACAAACCCAGAAAAACTCACACATATTCAGACATTATTCCTTCTTTATTTACTCACCACCTCCTTCAGTGAATTATTTTTCATACCAGGGCCGCTTTAATGTTCTGCTGAAAAAGGGATTTTCATAAATGGCAAAATGTGAGGTCAAACAAAAAGCCTGAGGTCTGAATATGTTCACAATAAATATATAGCTATCAAAGATCACTGTGAGATTAATTTGTTGACAAAGGAAAACTCTGATTTAGAGTGACCTGGCAAAGAGAGCAGGATGGTTATTCAACAATGCTATATATTACGAATAGATGTTGTAATGAATTTCAGGACGAGATTCAGGAGCGATTACATTGAGTGCTATCTTCTCTGTCCTTTTAAATGGACCCTAAAATGTAAAGATATTGCTGGCGTGTAAATAATATACATTTGATAATCCAGCGTCTCTCAAATACTTTCTTTCTGTGCTTTTGGACACACATGGAAATTATTACAATGAATTGCACAAAAACCACACAAAACACACAAAACCCAAAGCATCATTTCACTGGCGGTCCGTTTTTATATATTTTCATTTTATTCTGTAATTAAAATATTTATTTTAAAAGTAATTTTCCTTTTTTAAATAATATTCATATTTTTATTGTGTAATAAAAACATTTTTGGATTTCCATTTATTTATTTTAACTTCTGTGTAATAACAATATTTTGGGTTTTCGATTTGATATTTTCAATATATTCATTTTTATATATATTTGAGTAACGTTAACATTTGTATTTTTGGTTTTACTTCTTCTTTACATAAAGGCTGAGGCCACATATGATGTAATGTTCATCTGCTGACCTTTGACCCTGCAGTGTGTTAAACATTCTGCGTTATATTAGAAGATGTGTGTGTGTTGATAATAACCTGACTCACTGTACACTCAGTACTCAGATATAAAGAGAAAGTCAGAAACCCACAGAACGTCTTGAGCCTGAATATTCATCGCTCAGAAGGAGGATGTGTGGCAGAGGTCGGGAGGTCAGTGCGGCTGCACAAATTACCCGCTGTTGTGCAATCAAGTGCTGTTCCCTGCTGAATGGATTTCTGATGTGAAGAACTCTGAGAGCTGCTCCGTGATTCTGCACAGTTTCAACCTCAGAGTCAACAGGCTGCAGGACATTGGGTAAATATGATATAGATGTTGTGGAGGGTACACATCTTCAGAGAGAGCGTGTTTACACTCACAATACTAGTTCAAAACGAAAGAGGACAATATCAGAGTTCAGTTTATTCTCAAGATGGAAGGAATTTTGTCGCTTATATCGTAAGCTACTTACACTCATTCAATAATGTGGACAATCCCCTCAGGAGCAACCTGGGGTGAAGTGTCATGCCCAGGGGAACAGTGGGGATTGAACCAGTGTCCCCCTGATCCAAAGTTTACCACGCTATCCCATTGTGCCACAGAATCAGTACTTTTTTTATAAAACCCGAACCCAGAAGTTAAAGTATGAGAAAAAACAAGATCAAATAAAATATACTTATAATGAGAAGTTAACGTTCAAAAAGGAGAAATAAAATCTAATGTTTACACAAAGACTTTGAGAAGAAATTGTTAAATAAAATAATTTAATAAACAAAAAAAAACTGGGTATATAAAAATAGGAAGCTAAAAGTAAAATGTGCCATAAAATATACAATAAAATAAAACATATTTATATAAACACGAGGAGTTAAAGCACAAAAGAAGAAATAAAATAGAGTAATAATAATAATAACAATTGTGCAATAAAACGTAATTTAATAAACACCAAAAGATATTTTAAAATTGGAGCAAATAAAGACCTAATAAGAAACAATGTGCAAGGTAATCTTGGTGTTGGTTTTGGTCTCAGAAGAACCAAGGCTCAGAAATATTCAGCGTGTTTGTGCACGTTAACTCACAGCTCCTCCCGCAGCAGGAACATATGCACGACTCCATAAGTTCATATCCTCAAGCACTTCAAACATATTGCAATATAATGCCCAAATGGTCTTAAATCCAAACTCCAGGCACAGACTTTTAATTATTTGATTTACCCCAATCTGAGACTTAAACTGTGACCCAGGACACCACGATGCCGGTTCACAGGGGGGCCGTGACCCCGCCGTTTGGCCCCGTCTCTGCAGGCGTCCAGATGTTAGAAACACCACAGTGCAATCTTTATGATAGAATGACCTCGAAAGAGACAGAGTGCAGAGATGTTTTCACAGTACGGCTTATCTTCTGTTACCAAGCGGACGTCTGATCGTGTTGCTTTCTGCAGAATCAAAAGAGATCTCACACTTCTTATCTTACATCTAGTTTTCCAGATTAACATTTCAGCCATTTTGTTAACTCTCTTACCCGCGGAGGATCAGCAGAGATTGCATTTATGTAAACAGGATTAGAAGTATGCACTCTTGCAAGTATTCATAGTTAAAAATGGAAATCAAACTCAGATATTCTGTTGATATAGATGATAGAATCGGAGGATGGAACCCTCTTTATTAGTCACATACATGCACACAGTGAAATTGGTCCTCTGCATTTAACCCATCCTAGTACTAGGAGCAGTGGGCAGCTATTGTGAAGCGGGGAGCAATGGGGAGGGGGATTGGAGGTGTCCGGTGCCTTGCTCAAGGGCACCACAGCAGGGCATAGGAGGTGAAATGCAAGTAGCAGTAGCAGTCCACTTTCCATATTTTTTCAAGTCTGTTCGGGGACTTGAACCGACGACCCTACGATTCCCAGTCCAAGTCCCTACTGACTGAGCCACTGCTGGACATGTTCTGCTTTCTGGAGTCTTCCCTCTCCTCCAGTGTTCTGTAGGTGTGTGTGGATCAGTTTGTAGGGACTGGGAACTGAAGGTGGTCCACGTCCCAGTCGAACCAATTACAGAGCGACTGGTACCTGGAGAGGAACCAGTTGACCTGCTGGGAGCCGCCGAGGTGTGCAGGAGCAAGGCACCGAACCCCCAGCTGCTCTGGGCGCCAAACTGACTGAACCTTCAATCACCTTGTCCTCTCCGTGGTTCTGTGTGCTCAAGTATATCATCCAGTGTGTGTGTGTGTGTGTGTGTGTGTGTGTGTGTGTGTGTGTGTGTGTGTGTGTGTGTGTGTGTGTGTGTGTGTGTGTGTGTGTGACCCTGTTGCTCTGCCTCTTCCACAGCATCCCACCTGCTGCCTAGCAACGCTCAGTGTCCATGGGAACAGATTCAACAAACGCC